>NC_058495.1:27148126-27163030 GCF_020382885.2 Scatophagus argus | reverse complement strand
CATGACGGATGGGACCCAAATGAAATTAAAGTGAAGTCTAAATCCCATTAAGAACAGAACAGGCCTGTTTCCAAGGCGCACGCTCAGCCAAACTTTGAACTGATTCGCTTTGAAATTAGATCCTGAATCGATTTCTAACCGACTGTCTTCATATGTCCGCTAAGAAAAGGGACTTCAAAGGCTGAAAAAATGGACATTGGACCGCTTAGATGTCAAATCCAAAGGAGTACTTGAACTTAGTAACCAAGATTTTCATATGGTATCTCTCGATCTAAAAGTAGCCCAAATGACTCCAGAATCTTATTCATCTCCCTTTTAACGTCCGGTTTTTGGGATCATTTGCATAAAAACTGCGCTCACCTCTGAGATGTGTGTTTCACGTCTGTGTGCTACGACTCACGCTCATGTGTATTTTCTGATGCAGTTACACTTCCTGAGGACATCATCATCTCCGATGTCCATCTGGAACGAACGTCCATAAAACACTATGACGAAACTGATGAAAATCCTCATGTTTTAAGCTTTCAGGTGATCCAGTTTTCCTTTTCTCTGGCAGTCCTGGAAATCTGAGCTACGTGTGAGTTAAAGGACGCTTACTGATCAAAAATAACTCTCATATTTCTTCCTTTGGGGCTGCACGCCAAGGTGATGCCATCCAAGGTAGCTACAGCACTAAATAATTTGCTTCTAAGATGTTTAGGGCCCAGCAAAATAACTTCAGTTTTGTCTGAGCTTAGAAGTAGTTTTAACCATCCAGGTTTTGATGTCTTTGAGACACACCTGAAGTCTGGTTAGCTGATTGGCTTCATCTGGTTTCATAAATAAATATGACTGATAAATATAATTGTGTGAATGTTTAAAAATAAAGATGAAATTGATGTGCCAGAACCAGAGACATTGTCAAAACACTTCTTCCTTGTCAAAACACGGTGCCTACATTACCCACAATGCAAATCAACAGTTACGTTTGTTATGCTAGTAGGGGTTTCATGTAGCCTACAGCAGGTCTGCTCAGCACACTTTCTTTCACACCTGCAGACTTGCTTCAGTTTTACCTGGGGACATTTGTCAGCCTTCACACGGCGCCTCCTGGAAACACTAAAGCCTTTTACGACAGAGTTTCACTCACATGCATGCAGGGAAAAGTGTCTGCGCTCTGAAGAGCCTGCGTTTCCACTGGCTGAGGGGATGGGAGGGGCCACAGATGATCCCAAGGACCCGACTACGGGACGGGCGATGGAGGAGACGGCTGCCGACGAGGTGGACGACTCTCCTCCCTCTCCTAACAGGTGTTGGATGGAGTGGAGCTGGAAGCAGGGGTCAGACAGCAGGACGGAGGCAGCTCGAGAGTTCCTGGGGGGGGGGGGGGGACAGACAGATTGTAAGGAGACGTTCATGGGACCTCACGTGATCAAGCATCAGAGGAACATTTTACTTCAGGTGAACAGAAACCATGAGATGAAATCCACATCATGACATGATGAAAACCACATCACTACACAAGCCAGTTACAGTAGTAGTATCCCAGAAGAGAGGGTTGTGTGTCACAGCTTTACAGCGTTTTAAATTTTACTGTCAAATCCTTTATTGTGAAATCCAATCCTTTATTTTGAAATCTGCTACCCAGACCTACTTATTCACCAAATGTAGCTTACACAGTAGTGATGGGGAGGTGGAGTCACAGTATCGAGTTCCTGCCCATACACCCACCTGAGCCAATCAGAAGCAGCGCTCAGCCGCCAATCATGACATTTCAGCCCCTTTTAGCATCAGATAAATAAAACCAAACTGATCAGATGAAAGCTTGAACAAACATCAGGGTGTGAAGAAATACCTAAAATGACAGAAAAACGTATTGACATCCGAAGCTAAAAGAGGTGCTGATGATGTCTGCAGCAGACAGACGTACAGGAAGTGATGGGCAGGTAAGAGGGCCAAAACAACTCGACTAATTCTGACCAATGAGTGAAAACATCTGCCATCACGACGTTCTGTCAGAAAGGCTGCCTGACTTCACCGCCAGCCAGTCAGCGACACTCAGTCGGACGCCACACGTCCAGCGTGACACGGGAGCTGATCCGTCACTTCCTGCTCCTCTCAACTTTCCTCCATCTGTCTGTCTGTCTGTCTGTCCAGCGTTCAGTCACTGGTGTTCTGGTGTTCTGGCTAATCAAACTCTCCGCCTCGCCTCCGTCCTCTCCCCTGCGGTGCCACTCAATCAAAGCCCTGTGCATCCGTGTCTTACAGCAGGGCTTTCCACCAGCCCGCCTCCCCCTCGCTCTCCCTCCCGACTCCCGACTCCTCTCTGCTGACAGATGCTGCACTCAGCTCTCTCCTCTTTTCTCTGCCACTATTTCTGGACTCTTCTTAGCGCCGACCTGCAGTGGCGTCTTGGCGGGTGGGTGTACTGTGAGGCTTCTGACCTCCACCTCCACTCCTACTTTGTGCTTTTACTCCACAACATCTCAAAAGGAAATGTTGTACTTTTTACTCTCCTACATTTATCTGACAGCTGGAAAAGTTACAGGTTTAGATTTTAAATAGAAAACATGATGCAATGTTAAGGGATGAACTACCCAGCAGCTTACAGTTCACATCGGCTGCTCTGCTCAGTGAAGCTTTCACAGTCTCTGTAATAATTACAGACACAGTGAGCTGTTTGCAGTGAGCCCCTGCTTGTCTGTTAAAGGTGCAACTTGTAAAAAATATCAAAAATATTTCCTTTCTGGACATTTTCTGAGTTTTGCTTCCTCATGACACTACACTCTCAGACATCTTGTGATACTCAGTGAACTGACCGCTCGTATACATCTCCTCTAGAGGTACAAAGTGGTATTACAGACAGGACGGCCGCAGCTAGCTGGTTAGCATGCTAACTTTAGCGTTTTTCTCTGCTACACAACACAGAGTTGCTTCTTCACATTCTGCTGATGATCTCAGTTCATTTCAGCAGGACCCTGGAAAAGCTCACCAGCTGTTGTAATGTCAGCTGCAGTTCTCTTAACACACCTGAACTTCTTTGTTCAACATCTGGTTTCAGACCTGACAAATCCAAATGCAGAGCACGCTAAGCGTTGGGGGTTTTCAGTCAGTTCATTTTTCTATTTATATTTTTATATTGTTTCTAGGAATGTTTTCTGCTAAACATCCTTCATGTCCCAAATGTCAAACATTTGCTGGTTCCAGCTTCTTAAATGTCAGGATTTGCTGCTGTTCTTTGTCAGTTATGACCATAATTGAAGAGTCTTCAGATTTGGACTGGAAGACATCACTTTGGACTCTGGGAAACTGTGATGCACATTTTCCACCATTACTAATCGATTACAATGAAAATAATCATTTTTCCTCGCTCCACCACTTTGTCCTCCATCCTGGTGATCTGTCCTCACTTTCTTCTTTTATGTAAAAGCACTCAGCCGTTATACTGTGAGGTCAACGTGTCTCTGTGCTCTTTGGATGGAAACTTTTATTGGCTGCTCAGCAGCTGATGGGTCGCCTGTGTCCGTCACAGGAGGAGTCCAGAGGGACCGATGAGGAAACACGGTGACATTTTCCACTAAAATCTACCCTGACCTTATCATTACAGCAGCCATGACACTTCACACAGAGACACTCTGCCCCCGTCATCCTGTCTTCACATGTTCCTTCTTTACCTTTACAACAAGGAAATTATCACCAGCCTGAATTCAACCAAATGGCGAGAAAAGCACCAGAAAAAGAAGAAGAAGCAGTGTGATTCACAGGGCTGAAAATGTCACCGACTGTGTCTTTGTCAAAGGCCTCAACACGAGTCCATTGTGTTCCCTCTTTAATTATAAAGCAACAAAAGGACAAATCATGTCTAATGATGAGGCAAATTATTCAGCAGACTTCAGCATGTACACACGAACAAACAACAGGGAAAAAAGACAGAGGACAAGCCTGTCCAAGTGACGGACAGACAGACGGCACACCTCCCTTTACCACTTGATGGATGGACACACTCACATTAACCTGACACATTCTTAACATTCTTAAGGCCAAAACATCATCAGAGATGATGGCAGGTTAACGTCACCGCAGGAGGAACCTGAAACTACAACACTTTTACTGTTTTTGTTCAGTTTAACTCCTTTATCCTGCAGGTTCATGTTCTCTGTCAGGTGAGTGAAATCAATCAGTGTTGTACATGTGATGAATTCAACAGCTGGAGGTTTCTGTCGTCACTGGTTTCTTCTCACCTGATACCTTCCTGAACCTTTTCTGGTGGGACATTCAGGTTCTGTATCTTCTCTTTTATTCATGGTGATGAGTTTAACGTCTGCCTCCAGCAGCCAAACCAAATCAAAGAGCAGCTAATGAAAGGCCATTCAGCTTCGTATCCAGACGCACACCGAGCTGAAGACACGAAGATCCCAACAGCTCGGACCAAATGGATGAGCGTTTGTAGGAATGTTGGAGGAAACCTTTTGCTCCAAGATCATTTTTAGGAAGTGAAAATCCACAAATCCAGTCAGCACAGATGATGACGATGATGATGATGATCAGACTTTTACTGACATTTCAGCAGTTTAAGTTTCAGAGGAAAGAAGTGAGATGAGATAAACTACAAAAATATTATAAATTACACATGAGCTTGTTCTGAGCCTCATCCTGAATCTGTTTCCTTCAGTGTGCAACTAAAGGTTACAGAAAGGTTACGAGGAATAATTATGCAAACACAGCACACACACAGCATGAGAAAAACATCTGCATGTGTGCGACATAAGACAACAAAAGAGGTTTGGACGGGTGAAGTCCTCACTCGTGAAACATGATCTGACTGTGAGAGAGGGAGGGAGAATCAAACAGACATGAACGACGAACAAAGAAACTGAGCAGGTAAAATATGATGATAAATCACATCACAGGCTGATGGCCTTGTGTATGCAACACATAATAATGTGTGGAAACTGGTTTGTCAGGTCTCACAGCCAACCTCAGCCTCACATCTAAACACAACTGATTTCACTGCATGATGCCGTCCAGAAGAATGAATGTTTTTCTGCTTCCACACATCAAACAGGAACCGCTTATCCACTCCACCATCCGAGCCAGCTGGTTTACTGCGTTCACCATCTGAGTGCAGCGCGTTAGCATGCTAACGTCAATACATAGCACGTTAAAATGTCGACCTGATGGCGGCACCAGATGAAAAGTTATTAGAGTTCATCCTTAGTTAAACATGAACGTCTGAACCACATTTCAACCACATTTTTGTCAAGATATTTAAAAAAAACACACACAAATGTCAGCCTTGTGGTGGCGCCAGAGGACACTAAAGTCGGAGGGAGTGTTGCTAACATGCTAACAAGGCTAACAGGATACAGAAAACATTAAAGATCAAACCGGTCGCCAAGTACACTTAACAAGTGCAGTGATTGCAATTCACAACCCCCAAATATAATAATACAACGAGATAAAACATAAACACAGAACGCACTATGAGTGTAATGTTGGCTGTGTCACTGTTCTTTGTAATAGCTTTTGTAAAGTGTTCTAATCAAATGATCATTTCATGAATGATTACTGTCTGTGTTATGCTAACTTCCTGTCAGAATGTGACATTTGTTCATTTGCTCAGAAATAAATAAAAAGTTCAGTCTATGCTTAAATGAAATCCAAATGTTTAAAGAAGGCATATTTTGCACATAAAAAAGTCATACAGAAATATTATGAACATATCTGTGTGCTTTAACAAACACACTATCAACCAGTGCATCTCCTCTCTGACCAATCAGATTCCCTCCTGAACGAGCCTCATCAGCCTCCTCCTGTGGCAGCACAAGAGCAGGAGGCAGAGAGAGACAGGAGGAGGAGGAGGAGGAGGAGGAGGAGGAGGAGGAGGAGGAGGGTCTGAGCTGGGCGGGGGATGCTGGTGGGAGGAGGATGGAAGCAGAGTGGAGGAGAGGAAGAGAGGAGGAGCTGGGAAAGCACCAGAAGAGGCAGCTGAGAGCGAGTGCTGAGCAGACGGGAGGCAGCAGTGACTGCAGTCAGCTGAGCCTCCACAGCACTCACATCTGGAAACAGCCTGAACACACACACATACACACACGCGCACACACACACACACACACACACCTCAGGAGTCTTCAGTTACAGAAGATCAACTACAACTTCTTTTTCCATCTGAGTGTTGTCTCCCTGTTTTCCTGAGCCTCAGAGGGGAGAACTGCTGCTCGCTTCATGTTAGCCAGATTTCTGTTCGCTGTGAAGCCTTTTGAAAATCTCTCATCCTCCCACTGCTGAAAGAAAAGAAGGAATGGCTGTGCAGAAATCAGCCGGAGGAAGAAAAGACGAGAGAGAGAGCAGCAGCAAAGCGGCGCTGACGAGAGCGTGAAAGCTGTGAGTGGCTGCCGCTGCGAGTCAAGTGAAGTGGACGGGATGCTGACTGCTTTGAAAATCTGATCCGGGACTCGGGGCAGGCTGTGGGCGGCAGACAGCTGGGGCCGTGATTCACAAAACCCGACTTGGAATGAAAACAAAGACATGCTTACAACTAAGACGAGGCATCCTGCATCGCGATAGGAGCTATGAGCAAAGAGAACGTCGCCTCACGTGGGGAAACCTGAAGCTTTGTTTGAGGCAAATTCAGGGCTGAAGAACCAGCGAGGGACTCGGGTCTGTGTTGGAGGTACAGAGCTGCAGCTACGGGCTAAACCGAGCATTTGCTGTGCTAAGCTGGTTTTAGGAAGTTTTCTGTGGCTGGAATACGGCCGACAACAAAGGAGAACATTTAAACATCATAACCTGCACCTCCTTTTGTTCCACTGTCCTGAACCCTGACCGTTTCACAGCCCACAGCCTGTCTTTGTTGGATTTTGTTCAATTTGCTGCTCAACATACAACAGAGAGCAGAAGTTTGTTTGTTTACACGCCTGGACCTCACACACTTGCTTGTCCCGCTGCCACGTTGGCAGGTGGATGCAGATCATTCAACATTAACGGTCAAACAAGCGATCGCTCCTGAGCTCGAGCTGGAAGCACAAAGGAAAGTGAAATGAGAAGAAACGTGGAGTGAAGGGTGGAAGCGTTCGAACGGGCCTGAAGAGGAAACACTTCAACATGTAAAGGGACAGAAATGAAGCGTGCACAGCCTCACGTTAGTTTGTCTGCTGTCCATTTGTGTGTTGTGGCAAAACGAGATGAATCACGCTGCATGTAGGATGTGAAAAGTACACTTCGAAAGCAAAGTGACACAGACAGAAGCTGGGTCAGAGAGAAGCCTACACGCAGATCGGATGCCCACAGCCTGCCCGTGGCATCATGTTGCGTGCTGCTGGTAACAGCGGTTTCCTGCAGGGTGCGGTGGCACCGGCACTCATCGCAGCGTCGCCATCATGGTGGACTGCTGTTGTATTGTTAGTTTGTCTCCAGCTCCCCCAGCTGAGCCCAGTGCAGGCCACCATCTGCCGGTCTCAGGGCTCCTCCGAGGCGGGTACCTGCCTCTGCGCGTCGGACATCCTCAGCTGCACCGCCGTGGGCCTGGATCAGGTCCCCGCAGAAATGCCCGTCTCTGCTGTCACTCTGGATCTCAGCCATAACCAGATTGTGCAGCTGGAGGTCGACAGCTTTCAAGGACTTTATCGACTGGAGACATTACGGTTAGCGCACAACCAGATTACTACTATTCATCCGGGGGCATTTCGAAACACCTCTGGGACTCAGCTCCGACACCTGGACCTGTCGTCCAATCAGCTTCGTGTTTTGGAGCAGCATTATTTCCTAGATTTGCCTGGACTGGAGGAACTGCTGCTGTTCAACAACCGTATTGTCCACGTGGAGAGCAGAGCTCTGGCTGGACTGAGCAGCCTCCGCAAGGCCTACCTCAGTCATAACCGTCTCACCGACTTCCCCTTCTTTTCCTTCCAAGAGCACAGCCACCCTCACCTGTCCATGCTGGACCTGTCCTCGAACCGCCTGCCCAAACTACCCCTGCAGGACATATCGAACTTACCCGCTTCAGTCCAGAAAGGACTCTACCTCCACAACAACTCCCTGGTGTGTGAGTGCTCCATGTATGGACTGTTCCGGCACTGGGAACAGAGAGGCTTCAACGCTGTGACTGAGTTCAGGCAGGAACACACCTGTCTGGTCTACGGGATACAGAAAGGTACTGTGCGCTTCTTCCAGCACAGCCGCTACTTTGAAAACTGCAACTTGACTGTGATGAGTGGGCTGCTGAGAGAGCAGGAGAGCAGCGTTTCAGTGAAGGCGGGAAAAGCAGTGCTGCTGCACTGTGTGACCACGCTGTCCGGACAGCATGTCACCTTTCTCTGGGTGTCTCCGAATCAGGAGTACGTGGCACCGCCAGGAAACAACGAATCATTAAAGATGTACGCCAACGGTAGCCTGGAGATTGTGGCGGCACGTGCAGAGGATTCTGGCATCTACTGGTGTATGGCTCTGGACCAGCAGCAGCAGCGCAACGAAACGCGGGAGGTCAACGTGACCGTGGTGCAGCACCCTGACAGCGATCCTCACGAGTCCTTCAACACTGGATTCACCACCCTGCTGGGCTGTGTGGTGAGCCTAGTGCTGGTCCTCATGTACCTCTACCTGACGCCCTGCCGCTGCCCTCCCTGTCGTCCTAAGGCCTCGACCCCCGCCACGGGCACCGTGAGCCAGGGGAACGAGGCCGGGGCAGGGAGCGCCCAGTCCTCCATCCTCACCCCAACCCCACCGGCAACCACAGAGGGCCCGGGCCGCAAGGTCAGTACCAACAAGCATGTGGTCTTTCTGGAGCCGATCAAAGAACAGCAGAACGGCAGACTCAGGGCGGGGCCGGTAGCTGGGGCGGTGCAAGGACACCTGGGGCCGGGTTTACTGCTAGGGCCAGAGCAGCAAGGAAAGCTGCACAACCAGTCGCAGCAGAGGGCAGGAGAGACGGACTCCATCATGTCCGTGTTCTCTGACACTCCCATCATGTTGCCTTAGCGACGGGACTAACCGAGACACAGACTGGCACTATCATCACCTCACACTCACTTCCTGTTTCCCAGGTGACCTCCTTCCCACCTGGCACTGCACACAGCACGAGACCTGAGCAAACCAGTAATCCCATCCTGAATAAGAGCTTTTAAAACGTATCTCTGCTTTAGGCTTTGAGGCTATCAAACTGCCTCATGAAACAGATCAAGTGCAATTTTAAGTGATTGAATACTGTTGAATAATTTATAATAATAATAAATTTACATGTATTATAGTTTGCCCAGGTCTGCCCACTAAGCCCTACAGCCATGAACCATCGCACTGTGACGGGACGGGCTCAGACTGACTGACAGGGTAGGGAGGCTGCTTATGGAGAACACGGAGAGGCAGGCAGGGCAGCGCCAGTACGAACATGTCAGGATCAGGACAGACCGAAAATAGCGGGGAGAAGATGCGAGTACTGCCTCAAAGTGTGAGCCAGGAAAACCGAGACGAGATTAGAGGACAAAGAGAGCAGAAACACGTCTGAAAGGATGTCAGGGATGTTTTCCACGATGAGCATGGACTGCTACTCAAAGTGGACAGGGCTGTCCCTTTAAGCACGGCTTGTACCTTTAATGAACATTTGCTGCAGATGCCTTCTTGTCTCATACAGAGATACAGAGAAAAAAAAACAACCTTTTTGTAGAGCTTTATAGCGTTTGATTACTTTCTTCCCAGAGCTGGTGTGTCAGTTGATTAGAGCCAAAACAATCTGCATAGTGTAGCTCAGTCACAAAGTGAAATGTTTTAGAGTAGACAAGCTCAAGGAGAAGAAGAACTTTTAGCAAGTAAAAATAGAAGCTGTTTCAAGGTTTGATTCTCAACTCCTCCTCCTCCTCCTCCTCCTCCTCTCCCCTGCAACATGACTACTGTCATCAGTCAGGAATTCAGGAAAACAAAAGGGAAATATATAATAAATAAACAAACCTTTAAACAGTCAGTAGAAATGCTTTGCGCTGGAGAAGAAGCACCATTGTCTGGCGACTTCATTTGGAACTTTTCTTTCCAAAGGTTTAATCGATGAGCTCTTTTTATTTTGTTCACCACGTCTGAGACAATAAATGTGACAAAGTGTCATTGACAAAGAAAAGATTTGTCTTTGTGTTGTGAATGTACAGCAGGATTGACAGGACAATCAGGGCAGTTTTCGTTTTTATTGTCTTCACTGCATCTCCCCCTCGTCACTCTCCTCCTTCCTGTGTCTCTCTGTGTGTTAATAAACCTCTGCATCTGGACCGTCCAGGTCGACGTCTGCCTTCTTATTGCTCCTTATGCCGTGTGTGTTTGTGTGTGTGATTCTGCATGCGTCCCTGCAGCCACAACCTGAGCCCATTCAGCCAATCGACAGCTTGTTTCTGTTTGCAGGCAGTTCAAGCAAAAGACTTCACAATGAGTGAGACATCGATCGATCACAGGGAAAGAAACCAAAGCAGACTTTCAAAACGGAAAAGAAAGTATTGCAAGAATATAATTTACCTAAAACACAGAGACTCACAGCAGCAGATCAGATGACACATTAAACCTGCCTGTTTGGTGATATTACAGCCTCCACCACCACCATCCTCACCGTACTCTGTCACGATCAAAACCGGACAATAAAGTGTGTGGAAGTTACACTCCTCACGGCACGTCACATAACCACATGATCACCAAACTGATAAACATAGCTGTGCTGGTTATGGAGCATCACAGCACGTCTTCACCTCACACCTTCCCTCTCCGAGTTGATTCTGTGTTTGTAGAAACAAACAAATACTATAAAACACTGAAGCTTCTGCTCTGTGAGAGAGCAGGAGATGAGTGTGTGTTAACTACAGAGCTGCACACTCAGAGTGAGAAACTTTACAAATAATCAGTCAGAGAAGCTGAAAGAAACTGTGACATAAACAAAAAAGAGCAAGACATTAATTCTTATGTATGAAGGCATCAGCGCAGATCATCTCAGACGGCACATTTGTTTGTAATTAATGTTAAATACCCAAAGGAAGCTCAAATGTAATCTACAGAAGGTGTTTAATGACTGAATAGTGTGTGTGTGTGTGTGTGTGTGTGTGTGTATGACCACTTCAGTGTGTTATTTATCATGAAGGGTCAATATTGACTCAACGAGGGGTGGGAGGTCAGAGTCATGCTGCCACCACAGGGACTTCAGCTATGCTTTCCATTAATTAAAAAGTGTGTGTGTATGCGTATGTCTGTGTATATCTGTGTGTGTGTGTGTGTGTGTCTCACTTTAATAATGGTTTTGCAGTAGGTCATGTCTGAATGATGTACAGTTTGTTCAGTGAGAGCAGAGTTTCTGGGAACTGCTTACCGAGATGAAAACGAGTCGGAGTCGTGCGCTCGTGAACGCCGACGGTCATTCCTACGACAGTGAACAAAACCAGAACCAGGAACTGACTACAGGATCGCAGACATAAGTTCAGCTGTGCCTGTGCAGAGGATCAAAACCTTTTCAGAATCTAAACCGGGTTTGGTTTGATCCTGTCATAAAACAACAACCTTCTGCTCAGCGAATTAAAGACCAACTCACACATCCTTTACTGCAAAGCCCATAACACACTGCAGTCAGTCCTCACACACACACACACACACACACACTCAGAATAAATTCTTTATGAATTCTCTTCAAAAATAAGAAAGAACAAAACCAAAAGACACAATTCAATTCAATATGAAACACAAAGAACGAAATGAAAAGAAAATGAACCAAACAAAGTTTAAACACTGACAGCCGCGCACATTTCGTTTTGTCATGAAAAACAACGTTAGCAGACAGAAGGAAAGCTGAGGACACACAGTGACGTCCTGCAGTACGGGACATTTCAGCGGACACACTGAATCAGTCTGCATCGTGACAGGAAGCAGTGAAACTGAAAATGGAGCCTCACACACACATCATGACGGCTCATTAATCTGCTCTCCACAGCAGCTCATCTCCACAGTCGTCACCACGAAATCAGCAGAGATCCTGCGAGGCGGTTTACTCTCCGAGGAACGCGCTCCTGTCCGGCAGCTCAACAGCCCACACAGTCGTGATGCCGATGGACAGACGGGTTCGATACTGAGAGACGAGGAGGGAGTCTCGTCCTGCAGGTCTTCTTCACCCTTTATTGAAAGCCATCAGTCAAATTATTCAGACAAACAAAGACTCTGGAGAATCTCACCTCCGAACCGCCTCGACAACAACAGTGTGAGCTGAAAACACACCAACAAGAGACACACACCGACATTCAGTGTGACGTCCACTTCCTGAGAACGTCATTATCTTTAAGGTTTATTTTGAAGTTTTCTTCAGAATCACAGTAACCTGTGGGCGTCTGTGGCTCAGCTGCTAGCAGGAGCCGCTAACAGGAGCCGCTAACAGGAGCCGCTAGCAGGAGCCGCTAGCAGGAGCCGCTAACAGGAGCCGCTAACAGGAACCGCTAACAGGAGCTGCTAACAGGAGCCACTAGCAGGAGCCGCTAGCAGGAGCCGCTAACAGGAGCCGCTAACAGGAACCGCTAACAGGAACCGCTAACAGGAGCTGCTAACAGGAGCCGCTAGCAGGAGCCGCTAACAGGAGCCGCTAACAGGAGCAGAACCTGATCACCTCCAACAACAAGAACAAAGAACAACAACAGGAGAGACAACATCGTTTGATATCAATGTATTTCTGACACGGACTCTTCATACGTTCATTTACAGATTTCTCTTTGGTGGTGAAAACAGTTTCGTCCTGATACAAGAGTAGGAAATGATCAGCCCAGACAGATGGATCGAGTATCGTCAAGTATGCGAGTCTAATCATCTAATCATCAGACCACGATCTGATGCCACGTCACGCATTAATAAGGAATATCATGTCTGTTTTGTGACTCATTCCCTTCTGGCAGGTAATTCATGGGCTTAAGAGGAAAACTGTGAGAAGTGAGGTGTCTCAGAACTGGTTTACGGGTCGGGTTTTCCTCCAAGAGAAGCAGCTGATATGAGCACATGTGAAACCCAAAGTGTTCTGAACTCCTGACGGAGAAGGTGGAGGGAAAACCGGGATGTGATGAGGAAAGGGCACACATGTTGTTCACGAACATCACGTTCGGACCGTCCTAAAGACATTCGTGGTGTCTCGCCCAGAGAAAGAGAGACGTTGACGGACTGAGGGAGCTGAAGAAGTGAAGAGCTGCTCTCACTCTGATGCTCTCATATGAAATGGAGGGCACAGCAGCCATTAAATATTCAAGACGACTTCCCTCGTGTTCAGCCTCCACTCCAAAACAAGTCCACGGTTGTTGGAAACTTTGGTTAAAACGAGTGTCCAGAAAACAAACAATCAGATGTGGAAAACAACGAATGTCATCTCTCTCAAACTTATATTAGTAACGACTGTTTACCAGGTCTGCGTGCTGATGACTGGACTTAAACTCTTCACCAGGTTTACACTCAGGCTGCAAAGAGGGGCCCCAGGGACCTGATACAGCTGTTTCATCTGTCTGTGAGGGCAAAATGCTCTTCAGAGGAGTCAGATTCCTAATTATGAATTGTTTTTCAGAATCAGGCCTTTGTGTGAGATGTCAGCCAGCTGGTCCGAGTCCAACCACAAGAGAACGGAGTCCACGTCCACACCTACTGAGAGACTGAAAGGAGGCCGAGACTCACAGGCTGAAAAGGAAAATGAAAAGGTTGATGTCTGTGTGGTGAATGTTTGAACTGTGGCTCGCGTTGTGTTTAGTTTTTCTTTACAAAGACCACATAAACAGCCTCAGAGCTGGACACTCTGCTTACAAGACGAGATAAACACTTCGTCTTTTGCTCGAGTGTGAGGAAGAAGAAGACGAGGTCAGAAGGAGCGACGAGGAGCAGCGTGAAGAAGACGAAAGGAAGGCGAACAGAAAGACGGCGGGAGAAAATACAAGCAAATGTTAACGCTGGACGGCGCAGCAGCAGATAGGAACAAACATGGAGACGTTAGGGTGCATCACCTCGAGGTGCCAGAGCGACGCTTGGCCGAACATGTCCAACAGGACGCAAGAGGCGGAGTCAGGCTGGAGTGAAGCCATGAGACGAAGGTTCTTCAGGAATGCAAAGCAGCGAAAACGATTTTGGTCTTGGTTCAGCAGCTGCCCTCAACGTCTGAGTCAACTGAACTTAATCTGTCAGTCGTTTGTGAATCCAGACACAAACATCATGAACTAAAGCTGCTGCCTCTGAATGGCTTGAGTCATCACGGCAGACAACACAGACTGACTGCCAGCCTCCTCTTCATCGTCACCACAGCGTGTTGTCAGTAAGTTTGCTGATGTGCTGATCATGTTTCTTTCTCTCGGTGGTCCACTTCCTGTTGACCTCCACTTCACTCTCTCCGCCTGTCCGTCCTCTCGCACACACACACACACACACACACCACGGACTGCAGCACTGGACTGATTCACGTTGTGAAAGAAATCAGCTCTCAGTTTGACAAAGTATTCACACGCACAAGCAGGAATTTCTCACATTTCACGTATTTGGTCAAACATTTCATCAAGGTTTGCTTCGGTACGAGCGAGCAGCGAGTTACAGGAAACACACTGCAGGAGAGAGATGCTGTTTTATGTGACTGAACCTCAACTCTCTCTTCCAAAAGCCATCAAGAAGGAATCCCCATCTGATGCTTGGGTTCCTCCTGCTCCATCATTCTCTGCTAAAACGAAGAACATCAATTATTCATTAAACCACAGAATAAATAAAAGCACTGTGGATGAAATCCCATCTCTTTTCTTCTCACTACAGACCAACAAACTCCTGAAATCATACGAGTTTAATCATTTATGGCTCTGAACACACTCAGAAAACACGACACGCTGTGTGTTCAGGTCTGACCGAGTCTAAATAAAGCAAAACATGATGCTGCTCCATCAGACCGACTGCGTCTAAAACAAAGACGACAAAGCGGGC
>NC_058495.1:27015626-27143126 GCF_020382885.2 Scatophagus argus | reverse complement strand
CGCTCAGAGAAAACACAGCAGTCAGAGAGGATGATGGGAAACGTGGAGGACAGAGTCGCCCTGCGACGGGTTCAATGACATGCCGAGACAAGACGAAGATAAAACAAGAAGGATGCCACCATCCTTAGTCGAAGTTGTACGTGTCCAGATTTAACTTCACATCTCTTTTTCTGCGATACTTCTACTGCATTTCAGAGATATACCTTACTAAAGTAAAGAGTTACTTTGAGTAACCCCTGAAACTGCTCAGATATTTTTATTTGTATTATTGTACAGCACTTAAACTACAAACGACTGATAACAGTTGTACTAAAGGTTGGAATTTCAATGTAATACCACTGCACTGGTTTACTTCAGTAAAGTTTCTGAGGTGTTCATATCCAGATGTACGTCTGAAGTCACTGAACGCCTCACGTTGTGTTCGTGGTCACAGACATGGATGCTTTTATTGACCTTCTCCTCCTGTTAAGCTCACATGTTCTCACTGCGTCTTTCACTCTTGTTGCGTCACTGCTGGCTTCACTCGTGTCTCATCAAGACGCCCTTTAAGAAGTTGCTGCTGCTGCTGCTGTTCAGTCCGAGGAGCTGAAGTCACCGAGTCCATGTCCAGACTCCTGATTCTCCTGCGAGTCTCCAGCCTCCCAGCTGAAATCGCCCCCAGTCGCTCCTCCCTTTGCAACAGAGCAGTAACTCATCACCTTCTCATCTGTGGGACTCCTAACCGAAGGACTTTTTAATCCTCCAAATGAAAACATGTTCGCTTGCTGTCCGTACTTCATCAGGACGAGTCCAGCACGACAGAGGGACTCATTCCTGAAACCATTTAGCTTCCCAGACGCAGCGGGACACGATTACGTATTGAAAAACAATCCTGCAGCTGAGGGGGCTCAGCAGCCATCGCACAGAGCAATAAAAATCACAGCAGGCCTGTGCTTATGTGGTGCAGAAAAACAACATCCCCAGAGCACAGGCCTCTCATGGTCCAAAGCTGCTAAGCTAATTAGCTTTGGTCTCAATCTAATCTGCAGATGGCTGCGAGCTGCTTCTGATGTCTTTCAGCCCGAGGTAATGGACAATAATTAGCACCATTGATTCTCTACACTGCGGGGGGAGGGGGCTGAGGGCTGCTAACAGTCCTGATGTGAACAGAGACAGGAGGGAGGCTCCATGGACAGCTGAGATACACTGCAAATATCAGATACATGAGCTACTGCTCAGAGAAGAAGCCAGAGAGGAGAGGACAAAGCTACTGTTAGCTTTTAATCTCCATATAAAAACATAATCCAGAGGTTTTCTGCTAAATCTGAAAGACAAAGAGGGCAAGACAGAGAGAGGTTCACTGACTGCTACAGGAATCAGAGCACATAAGCCTCACACACTCACACACACACTCTTCAGTGGCCTCGGAGCTGAGAGCCACAGACAGGAAGTCAGAAAGCACTGAAGAACTGTAGTCATCAAATGTCTGCGTCTTCAGAGAAAGAAGCTGAGCTAACACTAGCGGCGGCGTGCGATCCCTCCTGACGTCCTGTGTCCACTGAGGAGCATCAGAGTAGCACCGATGAGGTCACGTAAACTCTGAGTTCAGCTGTCAGATCAGGAACATAAATGTGACGCGCTGGACGGCTGAAGTGGAGCCGATGAGAACGAGACAGACCAGACCTGTCGCATGCTAACGTTTAACATCCCTCAGGAGCTCATCACTTCTGTCCTCTGATCCACTGTGTCTGCAGTCCACAGTCTGTCCCGAGCACTGACGCGGGTGCAAGGTGTCCTCCTGATCTGCTTTGGGCCTTCAGCTTCAGTAAAGACTCTTTCTGTCTATTGCGTTGTCATACTGAGCTGGTCTGCACTTTGAGAGCAGACCAAGTCTTTGTTGCTTTTGGTCTGCACCACATCTCTTCAGTTTGTCGCCTCGTTTCACCCTTTTCATGACGCTAAATGATTTCACTTTAATTAAAATCCAGTGTTTAGGTGACCTTTAAACTTTTCTGTTGCGCTCCAACAAAAAAAGAGATTAGAATCTGTAGTGAGGCCAGCTTTTTTCAGGACTTCGTGGCTGACCCTCACACCCCCTACAGACGCTTCCCCCGTGGATCCAGCTGGATGTGCAGGATTAGCGGAGCTCCACATAACTGGAGCATCGCCTCTCTGATTTATTACATGCAAACACTTCAACACCCACGAGTGGCCAAAACCTATTAGTAAAACAGGCTGCATGTGAGCTGCATTTGGACATGAAATGAGTTCAGAACACAGCTTGGGGCTGTTCAGAGGACGAGTGCTCTCGCATTCAATTAATCAGCCAGCAGCTCGGCGGCACACGGAGAAACAATGAAGAAAAACAGCAACAACTCAAGTCCAGGACCACAGCGAGTCTGCGTGCTGCTCTGCATGAAGTTCCTATACGGAGCCATTAAAAATGAATTCCTCGCATCTCACTGCAGCCAGTCTGGCTTCAACATGAGACATTTTTGTTGGTTATAATAATTAAAAACGCAACACATGTAATTGAAATGTTTGTCAGTGAAATTGTTGTCTTATGTTTGAAGCGGGTCTTAAAAGCGTTCAGTTGCCTGGCGGCGTCACTACGAGCTCAACACGTTCACACTGAGGGTGTTTGTGTTGATCACTCTGGACAAACGAAGGTCGTGTGTGTGAATGTGGAAGTTATTCACTCTTTAACCATGAAATTAACGACGACACAGACTCCTGTCCGACCTCAGCAGTCTGGATGTCAAAGTGCTTCAACAGAGTCGCTGATTTATATCATCAAACTGCATCACCAGTCCAATCTGCACTCAGTTCTGTTTACATGTTTCTTATTTAAATTGCTTTAGTAGCATTTGATGACCAGATTTTCAACATGAAAAACTACAACAGGATCTTCTGGACAGATTTCTGAGCGAAAACGTTTAAAAGTGAAATTCTGACGTGGGAAGGGCACTATTAGCAGGTCAGTCGTTTAAACGCTGCTGCCCAGTCAGCAGCAGAAGTACTCATCAGTTATTAAACTAATTATAATTACTCTACTTCATGTCCATGTAGGAGGCACTTCTAGAGCTCATGTTACAGTTTACATTCACTACTTCTCTTTTTCATACATATTTTCCATAAATAATCCAGAAAGTATTCATCCTGATGTTTTCATGAGTGCAACATCATCTAAAACTAAGAACTTGTTGTGTTTTTGTTACCCTGTAATGAGCCTTTTATTTCTATTTAATGGCGACGTCCATCATGTCTCTACAGCAGTCCAGAGCAGACGAACCAAACGCTGGCTGTAAGGAGGGCGAGACGAGGTGTGACGGACGACACACTGGGTGCTGTGGATGAGCGGATGAATGAATGAAGTGATGAATGGGCCCAGCAGTGCACACTGGGAAAGCAAAGCTAACTGTGCTAATAAAGGGTGAGCCACTTCTTAATTCCATATCACGTTAGCATGTGATTTACTGTCACAGAAGCATAACAACAGAACATAACAAAGCATCATCGCAGGCTGAGGTCAAGCTTGTGCTTTTCTCTGTAACACCAAAATGTACAAACACCGTAAAAAAGCTGAATAAACATCATTAAACATCATCAAACATCATTACATGTGAGCGAGTGTGAATCTAAGTATAAAATCAAAACGTCTGCGTCCCTTGTAAAGCCAACAGGACCGATGAAAAGGTATTTAAGGAGCACGACTTGAACAAGCAGCATGTCGATCCCATCAACACGATGCTGATGTATTCTGCACCCACTGGTCAATAAAGACCATTATGTAAGGGTGCCCTAATGGGAGCAATAAGGTGCAGGAGAGACTAAAGAAGAGTCCTTGATGGAATTCGATCTCGGGTGGACAGATTAGACCTAATGACTGTTCGCCGTGTTCTCTGTGAGCCCGACACAATCTGAGGTCAAGCCCATAAAGAATAATGCTTTTATCACTTGAAGCCCACAAACTGAGGTTTCCCTTCACTGTGAAGCAAAGTGAAGGAGACACAAAGTCTTCATCTGCTTGTTCTGGCACTTTGTCATCTCTGAATCAAAAGCTCATCAGGTCAGTATCTTCATATGCTCTGATGGCTCTGCCAACTGTCTTGTGAGTTGAAGAAAATGAAATTTATTCAAAAAGTTCTAGCAGAGGACTTTGTTTGCAGCAAGAAACAATGCTTGGTATTTACAGATCAACATTTACTGAAACCCTCCTCTTCTCTGTCTCTCCAACAGCCACATTTTCAGATCGAATCCACCCTCATGTCTGCACACCTCAGCTAACAACTGGTTAGCTTAGCTTAGCACACAGACTGGAAACAGAGGGCAACAGCTAGCAGGGCTGTGCTCTAAAATCCACCAACCTGCACCTCTAAAGCCCACAGGCTAACACACTTTGTCAGTCTGTTGTTTTAAGAGAGTCAAGCTAACTGTCTCCCACTGTTTCTAGCCTTTATGCTAAGCTAACTAACTAACAAAGTAACATCAGAGTGGTATCAATCTGAACATGCAACTCGCAGGAAGAAAGGGAAGAAGAGGATTTCACAAGGATTTCAAGTATTAAGTTTAAGCACACAGACAAGTTTGTAGCAGATCGCAGTTTGGGAATCAGGTCACCTTTAGTGATATTTCACTTTGAAGAAAAAAACCCAAAGTGGTACAGAACAAATTTACATATGAGAAAAGCACATCGTGGGCTGTAAAGTCCTGAAGAGTGCCGTTCATTGGCACAGAGGGACAGAGAGACGTCCAGTTTGACAAACGGCCTCACAGTGTGCAGCTCTGTGGCTGGAGACAGAACTGAGTTAACTACCAAAACACATTAATGCTACAACAGCTAAATGTCAAGAACTCAGTCTGCCTTTGCGGAGTCAAATTTATTTAAACTTCTCAGCTGTTAAACAAAGAACATTGAGAACTGAATGAGATGCTGCCATGTTTTATCTTGTGCTCTGAACAGGTGGAAGACAGCACAGCCCAGTGAATGGATTTAACAGTGTGTTTATCGGCACCAACATAAACTTCCATAGTCAGCACATGTAGCTGCATAGCTTACTATCTATAGCAATAATTAACAGGTCAAAGAGCATAATCTTTAGCTAACTAGAGGAGGAAAGCTCCATGCACAACCAGTGCTGGTAGTATTTCATCATAGATGATCAGAGTTTAGGCTAAAGTTAGCACTTTGTCCTGCTTGGTTGCATTTTACATTTCAGCTGCTGTTAACTATATACCAGCTTTAGCCTGAGCCTGTTAGCTTTAGCTTCAGCCATTTACAAAGGCGGAAGTGACAAATCAAACGCCCACCCGAAGCCAGAACTCCAACTCAACAGCTCAGTTGTCCTCAGAGGACATGGAGTCCGCAAATCAAAATGGCTGCCCAGAGCACCGACTGTAAATAAAGGCTGTGGTTTTGCATGTTTTTAGTGCTTCTTGTCTTTCTTGTGTCCAATTTAGTAAGTCGTAAATACAACACTGTCTCACTGCTGCCTATGGACATACAGCTATGGTTTTGTTAGACGTGAAATGCCATGTAATTTATCAACTGGTGCTGCTTGTAACCGGTTCATTTTGCTACGGCAACGATGGCTAAATAACGTTACAAACGAGCTGTCTTGTGTCGTGGCAAATAGAACGCATCCAAAGTGGTTTTTAATGGCTGTGATCTCACTACAAGTCCGGAGTTACGACTTATGAGCATAAATTGAATGCTGGGTAAGCCTCAGTGTGTTAGCTTTAGCCTCAATCTGCTTTAGGTGCAGGTTCAGTGTGTAACTGGTGCAGCAGTCCAACAGTTAGTAAGTTGATGCTTCACAGACGGTGGCCTGCTGTTCAACAGACGCTAGATGATGAACCAATCGCTAACTTTGCCCCGTTCATGCACAATGAGACATCTAATGAAAAACTGAATGTAATACTGACAACGTTTCCATGCAAACGTCAAAGCTAATAAACTGTTTTTAAAATTTTTCTGTCTCATAACTGCAGATGTTTAGCAGAGAGAAACACAAGAATATTTCACTAAATGTTGAACTTTTGCTTCAACCTACTTATCCACTCAAACCAATATTTACATTTTGTCAGGATTTAATCTCATTTAAATGTGATACGATCAAAGTGTTTGCTCTGTGAGACTAACAGAAGCTGGAACTTCAGGGCACAGAATGACCTTCTAATCAGTCATCAGTTATTAAAATAGTTGGCCATTCGCTTTCTGTAAAGTAATTCAGTAATCAGCCTTGATATCAGTGTGTGACGTGGATCCGTCTGATCATTCAGGAGATGAATATTTCTATCTGCAGAGCAGAGGCCCGACAGATGAGACATTTGAGGCTCTTCATCTCCATGCTACACTGCAGTTACTCTCACCTGCTGCAGTGATCACTGTGTGTCCCGATCACCGTCTGTAGTAAGAACTGATTGGTTTTGTTGTGTTTAAACAAACAGGGAATATCCAGCGTTTCTCTTCGCCTCACAGCACAGCAGCCAGTTCAGCCTGACACTAATGCCTTTATTCATTTCAACAATGACGTTACTGGTCAAACGGAGTCCATTAATGGGCACTAAGCCTTCCTGTGGTATCCCATCACTGCAGTACTCTGTTGTACTGCTGCCCGACACTCAGCACTCCCCAAACATCCTCCATCTCAAACCATTTATTCTGCTTCCAGGCAGACAGGCACGGCTCCTCCGGCAGGGAGAACCCCTTCACTAAGTCTTTCCTGGACACCATTATGTACTGGATACAGTACATGGTTGATATGCGTATAGCACAGACAGAATACTGTACTTTCACTGCATTCAGATCTAAGAGCTTTTCAGAAATGTAAACAACTAGAACAAATCAGCAGCAGCCAAACAAAAAAACAAACCTGAGCACAGTTTTTATTGAAGCTCTCTGTTCACTCTTGATTTATTATTATTATTGTGTAGGTTCAAGATCAAATCCAGAGTCAAGACCAACAAGTCCCAGCAAGTCTCAAGTCAGCTAACTGCTTCACCTTTTTATAAACAACGTAAATGTGTAATTGCAAAATTGTATACAATAATCTAATCTAATCTCAAAGCTGCTGACAGCTTGGAACCACCTACACTCAAATAAATGAGATCAGATGGGACGTTCAGACGAGAACCCCTCATCATGAAATCCACTGGCTGTCTAATACAAGACATACAAGACAGATGAAGGAGGGATGACAGAAAGAGGTGAGACACAACAGGAAGGAAACTGCTTTAACAGCTTTAACATCACACGTGTGAACTCGAGGGACTAATCAGATGAACTTCAGGAGCGGCTCAGTCATCACAACACTGACAAACCTGAAATCACGCACAGATCAACACGGGGTTCACGAGGACTCGCGTTTGTGTCAGCTGTGGTGTCGCAGTGTGTCTGGATGGTGTGTTTCCAGCCTTTTCTCTGTGAGAGCGCTGAGAGTGGACCACAGCAGTGAGCTTTAGTCTGAACAGATGAACACAAAGTCACTGTGGAGCTGCAGATTCAGCTGAGAGACGCGGCGTCATTGATACACCAGGCTCATAAAAACATCCACTGATGGAAGCATCTTAACAGTAAATCAGAGTTTATAATGCTGTGGTTAAACGTCTGAGTGCTCAGCGTGAGTAGCGGGTGTTTCAAGTCTCACATAGCCCATAAGAAATGTTTCCGGTGAAGTCCCTGCAGGACTGCTGGCAAACGAGCAGCGGGGCAGACCATCACATTCACATGCCTCACACTCGTTAAGCTGTGACTCGCTGATGATAAGGCCGAATGAAACGTAAGGACAGAACAAACTGCAGAGTCACACATATTAACCAGCCAGAGACAATCAGTCAGTTTGCTGCTGCGCCGGCAGCAGACCACACCAGAATATTAAACAGGCGGGGTCACATGGTGGAGCAGAGCAGCTGACGGAGGAAACCAGTGAAAGGCTGATAACCTGACAGACACATCGTACTGCTGCCAGCATCAAAATGATCATCAGGAGCAGTTCAGTGCTCAGTTCAGCACAAAGCAAAAACAAACAAACAACAACACAAACGCTCCCTGAACTGCTTCAACAGGTTAAAAATGAGTGAGCGTTCAAAGACCGCAGGACAAACAGCTGATGTTCAGGCACATTTAAGGTCAAACTGATCAGATTTAGTTGTGTAATTAACAAATCAGTCACGTGATGAGTGAAGAACGGCAAAGCTTTTATCATGTGCTCATTGGATTTCCTCCACACTGCAGCCCATCAGCGCCGTGTGAGAAGCCTCACTGTGGCCTCATTACGTGGACAACAGTGTAAATGTGCATGTGAGCTGAGTCCTTCAACGTAAGTCCAGGCTCTCTCTGTAAACATGGACCACGTCAGCATAAGAACAGAAGACAGAAACCATGTTGGGGCTCATGTCCCACCTGTTAACTGTACTGTACTGCAGCCAGCCACCAGGGGGCGACCGCAGGTGTTGGCTTCACTCTGCAGAGCTGACATGTCCTCCATGTTTTCATGAGTCAAACTGTCGCTCTCACTGCACATCAGAGGAATTAAAGACATTTTCACAAAGAGCTGCAGTTTCTTCTTTGAGGAGGACATTGATGCCAAAATGAAAAACAACCGACTTAATCTTATTTCTTCATGTATTTCTTGGTATTTTAATCAATTCCACATGCAGCCTCTGAATGTTTTTATCGTCTCCACATCTGCTGCTGTGTACGACTGATTCATAAAGATCCAGTTAAACCAGACACAAGCCGCCTTCAGCCACATCAGGATTGAATTAATCCTTCACACAGCACCGCAGCGGACACACTTTAAAGTCCGGTGGCCTGAAGGGGTCCTGGTCCCAAACGCCGCCATTTCACGCTGATCCACAGACCTTCACAGTCATTCAGAGCATCACTGGACGAGCATCAGTTAAAGCCCAGTCAAATGATGATGATATTCTGTTAAACTGCATCGTGGGTAAAAATCCAGAGCAACATCTTACCCCTGTCGGTGTCCGTCCACAAGGATCCGAACCAGGATGCCGGTAACAGCTACAAGGATGGGGTAGTGGTCTACACTCTCCAGCCCTGTGAGACACACACACACACACACACACACACACACACACACACACAGTTTTCAGATATTAAGATGAACCTGCTTTATCTTGCAGGTTCCAGCGTGTTTATGGCAAACTGGATGAACAAAATAGTAGTTTATTAGCTCAATACACTGTGTGTGTGTGTGTGTGTGTGAGTGAGTGAGTGAGTGAGTGTGTGTGTAAGTGAGTAAGTGTGTGTGTCTGTCTGTGAGACTGGGTGTGAGTGTGAGTGAGTGTGTGTGTGTGTGTGTGTGTGTGTGTGTGTACCTGGCAGTCTCAGGTTGACGACCCGATCAAACAGGTTCTTCTCTGCTGTCACTCTGTTTAACACCTGGTTCAGCAGCTGCAGGAGGACAGAAATCAAACACCTTCAGCCTTCACCTGCAGGCTGTGATCATCACACCTGAGGCCCTCATCAAGAGACAGAACAGTGAACTTCAGCTTCAGGTCCAGTTAGCCTGCAATTTCCTCTGCAGTGGTTCAGTTTTTATGATGGGCTTCCTGACGCTTCCTAAAACCTGCTCACAGCATCTCACACATAAAACGCTGACTTCAGACCAGCACACACACACACACACACACTTCCTGCAGCTGTCTGCAGGTGAGCAGACACACAGACGTGATGTTACAGTAAAACACTGACTCATCCCCATCGGAGCTCCAGACTCCACATTTAAAACCTCCACCACGCCGACAAGGAGCATATCGACTCAGACGGATTAACACCAGGATAAAACGTGTGAAACTGAGTCAAATCGAGAAAGTCGCAGATCATAAGTATTGGTCACATGGTTCAGTAAACATTAAACTCAGAGTCCGAGGAAGTGCAGTGTGAGCTGTGTGGCCCTGCGCTCAGGTTAACCCTGGGTCTGAGGTTAGCCCTGGGTCTAAGGTTAGCCCTGGGTCTGAGGTTAGCCCTGGGTCTGAGGTTAGGTTTGCAAGAGTAATATTTTTTTGTTTATCCACAGTTGTGGTTAGGTTAGCCCTGGGTCTGAGGTTAGCACTGGCTAAGGTTAGCTCTGGGTCTGAGGTTAGCACTGGTCTAAGGTTAGCCCTGGATCTAAGGTTAGTCCTGGGCCTACTGTTAACCCAGGGTCAACTGAAGCCTGAAGCGACATGATTCACACTGTGCTTCTATTAGCTCTGAGTTAAATGTCCACTGGAACAACCAGGCACCTTTTAGCCCTGAGTTTGGTGGGTTTCAGGGGCTAATCCAAGTCGTGGGTTGGCCCACTTGTGCCGGGACTGTGTGGCTAACAGCTCCCTCAGCCCGGAGCCGAGATGCTTTTGGCCCTGTGGCAGGTTTGAATCACCTGAGCGAGTCGTCTGAGGAGCAGCTCTGCAGAGGGACGGGACCAGTCCAGGAAGATCTCTGGGACCAGAGTGACCGTCATCTCCAGCACTCGCAGCAGGCTGACCGACAGGTCGAAGCAGGTCGCGCACACCTGGAACCAGGTTCACATCATCAGTATACATGTCCGGTGAGTCCACACAAAACAATACAACAAACAGACCCGTTCACAGCCTGAGAACACATCACATAGTTTCATTTGTCTGAAAGTCAGAGAAATTCAATTCACTGCAATAGAAAAGAGAGAACATTTAGTTTTTCTCATTCACAGGAAACACACGCCTCTGCAGCGTTTCTCTGAACAGAACCGCAGACAGATGACACACCTGAGGTCGCAGGTGCTTTATGGGCTCACAGGTGTGTGACAGGTGTGTGGTTACCTTCAGCTGACGAGTGTCCACAAAGTTTCTCTCTGGACGCTCCGCAGCCTGCTGGATCTGAGAGAGACAAGGACAAAGGGGGGAAACAACGAAACAATGCTCTGAACACACTCATTCCACTTTGACACGCAGCTTCGACTGAGGCCGACGCTCCACACACACCGACATTACAAAGCTTCACAGCTCTAAACCTGCGCCGAAACACAAACACCTGCACGATACGACATCCACTCAGTTTCCTGTAAATCCTAAAATATTACTCTAAGAATCACTTTGAACTTTGAATGACTGTCACTTAATTCATCCAATCAAACGTGCTGACTAACTAACCTTCATCACTTAAAACTGCACCAGCCGTCAGCTGGTGTGAGCAGCGAGCGCAGACACACAGCACGAGGTGTGTCTGTCGACGGCTGAGCACAAAACTCCACACCTGTCTGCAGGTGACAGTAAGGACGTTTAGGGGCTTCGTCTTTTGAATCACATCTCTGAACCGCAATTCATCACAGTCCGTCCAGCAGCTGCTGAGATCAGAGGCAGGCAGAAGGAGAAGAGTCGCCCACACTGACTCATTGCTGCTGGATGTTAGGAGCTATCAGAACTGAGGGGGTGAATCCGCTCTCACTCGACCTCTGGAGGAGACGTTTCAGAGGTGGACGAACGGACAAAAAACAAAGCTGCACCTCTCGCAGTGTGAGTGTGCAGCTGTGCTGAGAACATCTGCTGCTCCTGCAGGAAGGCGATGGAGCAGAATACAAAGTGGTGCTCGGTGCGATGATTCACAGCACATTACTGAGGAATTATCTCACATAATCTCGTTATAGGGAAACAAACAAAACACTTTAGGCTATTTTTAAAAGTGTCCTGCTCTGATATTAACAGTGACGGATGAAGGAGCCGCTGAAGGCGTCTTTAAATGACACCACCCAGCAAAGTGCTGCTCTGGTTTTAAATGTGCTTCCCAACCCGCTGCTGGTTTCACTTCAGACACTTAATGACTCCCTGACTGAGCAGAAACGCCGTTCGGCTCGGGAGGGGCCAGCATTACTTTGCAGACTTATAAAAAGCGACCCGTCATGTTGAGGTTCGTCTCACAAGCCGCGTGACGGCATGAAGCTAACTGTCGCTGCTGGTTCTTGGGCGGTCGACTGCTTTGTCAAAATATTCTGCCTGGTTAAGCTGGAGGACTTTCAGGGTTTTTTCTCTGAGCTGTAAGTGTCACTGGAGTGTTTTTCCTCACTTTAATAAGGCACAACACATGAAGAGGAACCAGGCGGCTCACCTCTTGGATCATGCCGATGAACTCGGAGAAGGCCCAGTTGAGCTGGTTCAGGACGCTGTTGAGGAAGGAGGCGGCCATGTCTTTGTCCATACTCAGCAGCTCCGCCATGTGTCTCTGCAGCAGCAGCGATGGACACGGCTCTAAACCAATCACACGAGGCAAAGACAAAGACTTTAACAGCATGTTGACCTTCCTCAGAGCTGCGGTGGAGCTGCAGCCTCAGCTGTGAGCTGCTTTTCAACCAGGAAGCTAACGAAACAAGGCTGAAGGAGGAAATTAATCCCCAGCAGAGAGGTTTTCTTATAATACACAAAAAGTACATTTGAAATCTTTTCTCATAAAACATAAATCAAAACTTATTGTTTAAGTTAGAAAACTCAGAGTGTGAATATGTTCTCCAGCTGCTCATGTTGCGTTTACCACCACAGAAGAAGAATAGAGGGCTCACAGCCATGACGGAAGGAAACACATTTCAGCACATCTCGATTCTATCAACACCTTCAGAAATCTGAGTTCAGCCGTCGTCTCCTTCACTCTGGACCGCAAAGACACTTCAACATCATCATCGATCACTTTGAATTTCCTCGACCGGCACACATCGAGTCAGAAACCAAGAAACTAATCAACAATATTAAAAAGACTTGTGGGTGTAGTTACACTGTAAACAAAGCTATTCCTTTAAATACACAACCTGACAGACCAGAGGAGGAAGATGAAGGAGGAGGATTCACAGTGGATGTCACGTCTTAAACACATGCAACTACCTTCAACACAAGAAAAAAAGGAGGCAGAAAATGAGGTTAAAACAAGGGAAAGTCAAGGAAAAGACTAACAGGAGGAGGAGGAAGTGAACACACATGGGGGAGGGGAGGAGCAGGAGGAGGAGGAGGAGGAGGAGGGTGGTGCGCTGTGGAGAAGATGAGGAAAATCTCTCCTGTGGGAGACGTGATGGGAACACTGGGGTCAAGTGTTCATTAAGTCTAATAATCCCAGTCTGTCCTCTGTGTCCTCCGACTCTGCTGCACCCCACAGGATCGCATCTGTCCACATGGGGCCTGAAAGACGCTTCATCACCCAGAGGAGGACCAATACTGACACCAGTGACCCTGTGTATACTTGTGCTTCACTACATCTCAGGGGGACATACTGTACTTTAGTTGCACTACAGATTATTCCTTTCATTTATTTCTTTACTGTTGCAGAATAAAAACAAGCAACTTGATTTTCTGCTATGACTGACACTTTCTTCTCCAAGTCCTGCAGAAGTTCAAAGTACTGCTTAGACAGAAGTTTTATCAGTTTTGTGTGTACAGGTGCGGTACATTAGTCGCGTGACTGAAGTGTTACGACGTATTTGAGCAGCAGATCGTTCACTCTGCAGCATCAGTGTGAGAGCAGCAGGCTTTCACGGAGGCTTATGGTTTAACATAAAGAAGCTGTTTGCAACAAACTGTCTGTTTAGCTGAGTCCTCCACCCTGCTGTGGGTGGAGGAGGATCAGAGACCATTGTTTGTAAGGTTCAGGTGGTTGTTTGCTGCATATTTTACTTTATGTTAACCCTAATGTCATCATAATATACTTGTTTTTGTTGCAGTAGATTACACTTACATGTACTTCACTGCCACTAATCACAGTACTGCATCAGTACCTGGAGACAGTACTGAAGTGTTAGCTCAAGTACAGCTCTGGTCATCAGTACTGTGAGGGTGTCTGTCTTTGTGTTGCTGCATAACAAATTCATCCTGTGGGGTCAATAAAAGCTTATCTCATCTTATCTAACTCAATCAGATCCAAGAAAAGCAGACGACAAACATCCTGCAGCAGAGTCACTTTTTCAATTAACACTGACTGCAGCTGACACAACCTGTCAGGTAATGAATGTTTAGGATTCATCCAGAGGGACAAACAGACTGGAAGTGTCACATCCTAACATGCACTAACTGGGATCACCGGACCTGAGGACAGTCTGCATCCAGCAGCTAGCCAACCAGTCCTGGGAGCTTTAAGACTGTGAAACAGCTGGAAGTAAATGAAGGCAGAAGAGCAAAACTGAGGGTGATGGAAAAGAACTTACTTTGGAAACTAGCAATGGACAGATCCCCTGAAAGACATGCAAATGAGAAGGCACACAGACCAAAGTCAATTATCATGCAGGAAGCAGAAAATCACGATTAACAGAGGAGCAGAAAAACAAAGAGGGCAATGACACGGCGCCATTAAAGGAAATACCATCAGCTAACTTCCACAGTCAGATGAAGTCAATATATCTTAGCCAACGGCTCAGGTTAGGGGCTGGTTAGCCTAGCTTAGCACAGAAACACAAGGAAGGAGGGAAGAAGAAATATGTCTGCTAACAACATTAAACAAATTTCATGTTGTCCAAGCACATGCTGAAGTGGCTCTCTGGCCTTTGTCAAATGAACCAATCGCATCAGCCTTAGCATGCTAATATGCTAAACAGAGACACCAGCCTGTTAGCATCGTCGTCATTTTGCATACTGCACCCGCACAACAAGTGAAACGTGTCGTTATGTTGGGGACCAATAAGGATTTCTGTCGTGTGAGAATTAAACTGGTGGAAACTGATTCAGCGGCTAAAGACCGCAGGAGGCGTCACTGGGAGATGAAGCTGCGCTACATTAGCATAAACATGAAAGGAGGAGTCAAAGACTGGAAGCAAGAGGAACCAGCTAACCTGGCCACAATACCACAGATGAACGAATGTAGACACTACAGAAAACTGACATGTGGTTTGTTACTGCTGTGATTTCACTTCATTCTTCAAAAAATAAAGAAAGAAATGACATTATGGTCTGTGTGTGCGCACATAAAAGTCATTCCTAATTTCACTGATTCACTTCTATTTCCTCCACACATCATTTCATACGTCTCTCTCACACACACACACACACACAGATAATTAAAGCCATAAATCAAACAGAGATGCAGTAAAAATAAACCTGGTGTGCAGACCGACAGGCGGTCGTGGCCTCAATTTATTTATGGAAATCCATGAAAGAAAGCAGGGAGTCGAACCTGAACCAGGAACTGACACATTCAGGAAAAGAACAAAACTGATAGATGGGGATGTGCAAAAAGAGAAAAAAAGAGATGGAAGCAGACAAACAGCAGGAGAAAGTGAGTGAAGCAAAAGTAAATCTTAATTCTGTTTTAGGGCTGGAAATGATCTCAGGGACCGAAAAGTCTGGAGACTCCCCGGACTGCTGGCAGCCACACCGACTGCCCGGCCTCCCGCTGCCTGCATGCAGCCCACAGACAGATGAAGCGAAAACAGAGGGAGACCACCTACTCTGCAGACTGGGGAGGTTGGCGTCCTCAGGTTTGGTCTTCAGGAGGTGAGGAAGGCGAGTGTATCTGTAGCCAAAGCCACAACCCTGAAACACAACAACACACAGAGCTCACACGCAGGTACACGCAAGTAGTACTGCAACAAGTATTCACATCCTTCAGCAAAACTACTAACAGTAATGAGTCTTACATACTGCTGGGTAATTTATATGACCTGTAATTATACTTTGGCTGAGCTAAATGCTAACATCAGAAGGTTTTTAGCACAGACAGGAAGCCTCCAACTGCTCAGCTTCTACTGTTTGTTTAACCACAAAGTCTTCTATTCCAAAAAGTTTACCAACACTTGAAAAGTTGTTTGCTATGTATGTGACATCGTCACAAAGTAAAGTGTACTGAGCACGTGCAGTGTGCTGTGCAACACAGAAAGTGGGAAACTTCTGTGGTTGATGAGCCAGATGAGAAATTTTCATTGTGGATGGAAGCATGGAAGCCGTCACGCCATGTTAACACCTGTGTGTGTGTGTGTGTGTGTGTGTGTGTGTGCGTGCACGCTCTCTCACCCTCCACAGTCTGACCAGTATCCAGTTGGTCTGAGCCCAGGGTCTCTGTTCATACGGAGCCAGCAGGTTTTTCATCATGGCAACACGTCTGGAGTGACACAAACGCACATCACATCACAAACCACGAAAAAGAATACAATTTGAGGGGAAACTGATCTCGTTGAAATGTTAGAAGAGAAATCTGAGGAGGAGCGACGGGGTAAAAAAAAGCTCTTAAAATGTCAAACTCTAACTTCAGGGCTTTCAGTAATCCATTAGACTTTATCATCCCTTTATCTGCCTATTGCACTGATACTGCTGCTGGATCCAGAACCCTCTCCATGGCCCTGCCCAGATCCTGCTGCTCTTGTTCCTGCTCTGCACTGTTCTCTCTATCCTCCCTGTCTCCTGTCCCCCCATCATCTCCTTTTTCTCTCTAACTGTGTTATGAATTGGCACTTTAAATAAAACTGAATTGAACTGAATTGAAATCATCTGCTTGTTCTCTTATTTCCCTGAGCACAAAGTAACGTCTTCAAATGTCCAGATATGTTCAGACAACAAGAAAACATTCACAGATAAAAAACAAGAGACAATTTGTTATTTGTGTTTTTAAAAAATTATTTTTCTGTGGATCAATAGATCCCCTTCAGCTGTACTCAAATAACACAAAACAGGAGTGAGACACTGACGTAATGTGTTTATCTTAGATTCATCAAAATCTAAATCTTTAAATCTAAAATCTCCAAAGGGGCCGAGCATGGAGCCCTGAGGGACGCCATGGTGCAAATCTGGTGCAGTGCGTGTTGAATCTCTCTGTGACTGTTTTCCATTTGCTTTGCACACACGTTTTCAGAAGAGAGAAGAAACGTCTGAAAGGAAAAAACAGTAAAGATTCCCCCTATCCTGCTCAGCAAGAGAACTGAGGAGAGTCCGAACACTCACTGCTCCTCGGGGATCCTCTCCACGGCCCTGAGGGATTGTGGGTAACAGACGTAGCTGGCCAGGGCCTGCATCAGAGAGTCTTTGATATCTGAGAGGAAGACCATGGAGAGTTTTCAATACAACAACCAATACAAATGCAGCAAACATTTTTTATTGAACAGGTGGTGACGCTGAAGATCATGTGACACTTTACAGAAGTGCTTCTGCTCCACTTCGCAGGATAACAAACATCAGTTTGCTTCTGTTATTACGTCAGCTGTCTTAATCTGTGTGAGTGTGTGTGAGTGTGTGTGTGTGTGTGTGTGGGGGGGGGGGGGGGGGGGGGGGGGGGGGGGGGGGGGGGGGGGGGGGGGGGGGGGGGGGGGGGGGTCACCTGTTCCAACTATACGTGGGTCTGCAAAGTGCTTGGCCAGGATAGCAGCAAGCTGAGTCAAGGTGTCCTCGTAGCCTGGGGGTGAAAACACACGTGCATGAAGCTGATGTTCAGCTGGCTGCATGTGACCCACAGGTGACGTCAGCCTGAGCATGTGCTGACAACCTGAAAAGAGCCACTTCAACACAACCTGATCGATAAATCAATTTCTGCAAGGCCCCTTTCATACATTTTAATGCAGCACGCAGCCCCCACCTCAATGCTGAGACAACACGGTCCAAAGTGGACTGAATGGACAGCCCTTGTGTTACTGTTAACAGCTGTTAGCACCTCATATTAGCTGCTCCTATTAGCTGCTCCTGTTAGCAGTTCCTATTAGCTGCTCCTGTTAGCAGTTCCTGTTAGCGATACAGGGTCAGGGAAATTTAAAGCTAACAGGCTAACCTAAGCATTAGCTTGTCCATGTTGCTCCCATCCTCACTGTCATCACCATAATAATATAACAATAATTCTTAAGTCAGGACTGTCCTGTAACAGACTAATCCCCATCCATCCCCATCCATTCAGAATTCAAATTCCTACCTCATCTATGAGGTAGGAATTTTTCCTGAATGTAGTTAGGAAAACAGGAAGACATAAACCCCAAATAGCAGTCAAGACACAACAGGGAAATTCATGTTTTCACAGAGGTTTGCAGTAAACTAAGTATTAACTGTGTTCTACCTGGCAGTTCATCCATGGTGTTTACAGGGCTGAAGTAGTTCTTCAGGGCGCTGTATGCATTCATGGCCACATTGAGGTAGAACTCTGGTGTAAAGGCGAACAAAGAGCTTGTGCTGTCCGCGTGTTCGATGGTCCGAATGCAAACACACAGCAGCCAGTACACATCCAGCATCTTGTCCTGGATGAGAGTGAGACAAAGTGATAAACAGATGAGAAAAGACAAGGACGAACGGTCCACACACCGAACACACACACTGAGCAGCTGGATCACCTTGGAGTAGATGGTGGCGTTGATCCAGGCGAGTCTCCTGCTCAGGTGGTTCAGCTTCTCTGCAAAAACCTTCTGGCTTTTCTGGAGCTCCTCCAGGATGTCTGGTCTCTGAGAGACAGAAAGCACAGCGTCGGTCCTGTTACCAGGAGGGTGGGGGGTCTTCATGGCTGTCATCTTTACAAACTTGTTATGTTATTAAAGTCTGACGATACCGCAGGCAGCTCAGTGTGTCTCCTCACCTCCACACGTCAGTGCGAGGAAGTAAACACTTAAATAAACACTTGTGTCTTATCATGACTCATAACAGGTTCCAGATTTGGATCTGACTAAAGCCTTCGCTGATCGTGTTTTCTGAATATTTTTCTAAAGCAAATCCTCACATTTTACTTTAAATGGACTTCGAAGCATTTAATTATGAAGTGAATCAGAATCAGAATCAGAATCAGAATCAGCTTTATTTGCCAAGTATGTGTGACCATACAAGGAATTTGACTCCGGATTTTTCTCTGTCCTGTGCACCATACAAAATACAAAAAAGCAATAATAATAATAAAAAGAAGAATAAAATATTTACAAGAAAAAAAAATATATATATATATATATATATATACATGTAGTGCAAACGGTGGAATGAGGTAGTGCAAACAGTGTGATGGTTCACACAATGGCAGGTGGTTTATGGGGAGATCAGGGAGACAGCCTGGGAGAAGAAACTGTTTTTGTGTCTGGTGGTCTTGGCATACAGAGCTCTGTAACGCCTACCAGAGGGAAGCAGATCAAACAGTTTGTGTGCAGGGTGTGAGGGGTCTGCAGTGATGCTTCCTGCCCGTTTTTTGACCCTGGACTGGTATAAGTCCTGGATGGAGGGCAGGTCGGCCCCGATGATTTTTTCTGCAGACCTGATTGTCCGTTGCAGTCTGTTTCTGTCCTGTTTGGTGGCCGATCCAAACCAGACAGTGATGGAAGTGCAGAGAACAGACTGGACGATGGAGGTGTAGAAGATGGTCAGCAGCTCCTGAGGCAGGTTGAACTTTTTCAGCTGTCGCAGAAAATACAACCTCTGCTGGGCCTTTTTTCTGATTAGGTCTACGTGGGACTTCCACTTGAGATCCCGGGCGATTGTAGTTCCCAGGAACTTAAAGGAGTCCACAGTAGACACTGTGTTGTTGAGAATGGTAAGAGGAGGTACGGTGGGTGGGTTCTTCCTAAAGTCCACTGTCATCTCCACAGTCTTGAGCGGGTTAAGCTCCAGGTTGTTCTGACCACACCAGAGGACCAGCTGGTCTACTTCACGTCTGTAGGCAGCCTCATCACCATCCTTGATGAGGCCGACTACAGTTGTGTCGTCCGCAAACTTAAGTAGTTTTACGGACGGGTCCCCTGAGGAGCAGTCGTTAGTGTATAGGGAGAAGAGCAGCGGGGAAAGAACACACCCCTGGGGGGCGCCAGTACTGATGGTTCTGGTGCTGGAGGTGATGCTCCCCAGCCTCACCTGCTGCCTCCTGTCAGTGAGGAAGTTGTAGATCCACTGAGAGGTGGAGGTCGGCACTGTGAGCTGTGAGAGCTTCTGGCGGAGGATTTCTGGGATGATGGTGTTGAATGCAGAGCTGAAGTCCACAAACAGGATCCTGGCATATGTCCCTGGGGTGTCGAGGTGATGGAGGATGAAGTGCAGTCCCATGTTGACTGCGTCATCCACCGACCGGTTTGCCCGGTAGGCAAACTGCAGGGGGTCAAGCCGGGGGCCTGTGATGAACTTCAGGTGGTTCAGCACCAGCCTCTCAAAGGATTTCATGACCACAGACGTCAGGGCGACGGGTCTGTAGTCATTCAACCCCGTGATGGTGGGTTTTTTGGGGACTGGGATGATGGTGGAACGTTTGAAGCAGGAGGGTACTTCACACAGCTCCAGAGATCTGTTGAAGATCAGGGTGAAGATGGGTGCCAGCTGGTCAGCGCAGATTCTCAGGCAGGAGGGGGACACTCCGTCAGGTCCTGGAGCCTTCCTGGTCTTCTGCCTCTGGAAGAGCCGATGCACCTCCTCCACATTGACCTTCAGTGCTGGTAGGAGGTCTGAGTTGAGGGGGGAGGGTGAGGTGTCAGGTATGGCACAGAGGTTGAGTGTTGTGGATGGGGTGGGAGGAGGGTGTGAAAAGCGGCAGTAGAAGCTGTTCAGCTCCTCTGCCAGTCCTTTGTTACCCACAGGGTGGGGGGATGGGCTCCTGTAGTTGGTGATGTCTCTCAGGCCTTTCCACACTGAAGTAGGGTTGTTGGCTGAAAACCTGTTTTTCAGCTTCTCAGAGTAGCACCTCTTTGCAGCTCTGATCTCCCTCGTCAGTGTGTTCCTGGCCTGCTTGTACAGGGCCCTGTCCCCACTTCTGTGGGCCTCCTCCTTAGCCTGGCGCAGCTTCCTGAGTTTATTGGTGAACCATGGTTTGTTGTTGTTGTATGTGCAGAAGGTTTTGGTCTGCACACATGAGTCCTCACAAAAACTGATGTAGGATGTCACAGTGTCGGTCAGTTCATCCAGGTCTGTGGCTGCAGCCTCGAAGACACTCCAGTCAGTGCAGTCAAAGCAGGCCTGTAACTCCAGCTTTGACTCAGCTGTCCATCTCTTAATTGTCCTCACTACAGGCTTTGCTGATTTTAACTTCTGCCTGTAGGTTGGGATGAGATGGACCATGCAGTGGTCAGAGAGTCCCAAAGCAGCACGGGAAACAGAGCGGTAGGAGTCCTTTAGAACAGTATAACAGTGGTCCAGTGTGTTAGCATCCCTGGTGGGACACCTTATCTGTTGTCTGTATTTTGGGAGTTCTTGGCTGAGGTTTGCTCTGTTAAAATCCCCAAGAATGATGAGCAGGGAGTCTGGATGTTTAGCCTCCATGTCTGATACCTGGTCAGCTAGGTGTTGTAACGCCTCCGTTACACATGCCTGAGGTGGAATGTAAACACTGACCAGGATGAACGAGGAGAACTCCCGCGGTGAATAAAATGGTTTACAATAAAATGGTTTACAAGCAGAGACACGATGTGTTCCATGACACTGAGGTGGTGACAGTTCGGTTTGGGTTACGTCTGCAGATACTGTGGTTGTGCCTGTAAAGTTTGCTAATGAGATGAGATATTAGAGCAGGCTGACAGGTGTGTTGACTGCAGCTCGGGCCAATTATCTTCAGCTGAGCACCAACAAACAACACGACTATCAACAAACTGCTAAAGCTGAAACTGAAGCCGGTTGTATTTAAGTTTAGCTGATGTAACACAAACTGATACACACATACGGAGGCATGAACTACACACCGAATCCCCGCCACCCCAAACCGAGTGAAATGTGACCACACAGGAAGTACGACTGAACTCACTCTGGCGGGGCATCGTGCGATCTTCTCCTCGGTGTCCTTCAGGGCGACAGCGTATTCATGGACGTCATCTGAAACCACCACCATCTGGAAGAAGAAACACGTCAGACTTCTCTCCTCACACCTGAATCTTACCGTTTGGACATATGAATGGTCTTTATATTCGCTTTTTTACATGGTAACATGTTCATCACTGAGACTCGTTTCTGAATATTCAGACTCGATATGCACCAAGGTGTGTCGTTTGGTTTTTAAACACAGGGCAGAAGCTGCATCAGTGAAGGTTTGGTTGATATCGTATCACCTGAAGCTGTCAATGTTCTACAACCAGGACACGTGTGAGGAGGCAGCAGAAGCCATCGGTGAGCGGCTGTGTCGGCTTTTCTTTATTAAAACTCACAACGTCTCTACTCAAACATTATGAAACCTTCTCACTGGACTAAGATCATCAAAATCCTTTGCTGAGCCCGAGGCGGAATGGATTTTACTGATGTGTACGTCGCACTATGAGAGAGATCACAACAACAGCGTGCTGAGACGATGACCAATCCCCTCCGTCAAATCAGACGGCGAGGCTCATCATCACATGGTGTTTTGGAGCTATGAAGGGTGAAGCCACCAGCTCTGCCGACTTATTTTTAAATTACGTTTCAATAACAGAGAGAACAACTCTGACTTAACGGCAGGATTACTGGGAGATGAGTAGAAAAGTAAGAAAGATGAGACCATCACAGACGACAGCCGAAAGCTGAAGGTGAAGGTGTCGTCGTCGTGCCGACAATAAACAGACAAAAATCACAAACATCCAGCAGGCGTTCAGGCAGCAGAGCCGACGCTTTCTGATGTATGCAAACTCATTATTCATCCACACGGCTGCAGTCAGGAAGGTTCAGATGAGGAGGTCAAAGAGCCCCATGGGGATTAATAAAGCTTCACTTTTTACAATCAGGTCATCTCAGCAGAATCCAGCTCATGCAGGATCCTTCAGTCCTGCTGCCGAGGTCTGGATCTGAACCTGAATCATCACAAACCAGCTCAGTGTCTGCTGGAGTCACTCAGAGCTCATCAACATCTGCAGGAAGAAACATGAGAGGAACACCTCTCATGTTTCTTCTGTGAACTTCAAAACGCTGAGCAGATTCATGAATTCTGTTCCCTTGAGAATGACTGCTTTAAGAGCTCTGATTGGCTGGAGGAGAGAAGAGAGGAACAGTTGATCTTGCGCCGCCCAGCGCCGCACTCGGCACATCACGTCAGCCATCAGGAATCACACGGCGGCTGGCTGAGTTTTTACTGGACCGTGCAGCTCCTGGCTTCACCTCAGCCACTCTGACGGACCAGAGGGCCGTTTATCACGTGAATAAAACATACAACGTTAAGCTTTCTGCTCACATAATAAAACTCTTCTGCTCAGAAAATCTTCAGATTACTCAGATCATTACGCTCAGTATCTGTTGGTTTTCTTTTTGTCTGACTGTTCATAAAATAAAACGCAAAATAAAATTGCTGAAAAGGTTCTCGGTGCCCTGGGACTGCAGTGGAAACTCTTTGTGACTGCAGACACAAGAGTGTGTGTGTGTGTGTGTGTGTGTGTGTGTGTGTGTGTGTGTGTGTGTGTGAGTGAGAGAGAGAGAGAGAGAGAGAGACACTCACAGAATGTGATAGCAGGTTTCAGAACACAAGCTCACCTTTCCCAGCTGCTGATGAACACTCAGGTTGTACATCATCACGATCCCGTCAACAATTTCCAGAAGGGACTTGTCTGCGATTGGCTGATCGGGCTCCTCAAGCGGTCGCCCCAGCAACAGGCCGTCGTTACCATGGCTTCCCTCAACTTCAGGTGGAAGAGCAACAAACAGGAAAAGAAACAATGAGAGCCTGCAGGTTCTGTGGGTCCAACTGAGGAGCCGGAGGGCTTCTGGTCCACTGGTGTGGGCTGACTGGTACCACACTGGTCATAGACTTCAGCTAAATGAGACACTGAGCTGAGAAGGACGTCATTATGTTGGAGGCATCGGACAGACTTCTCACAACATCAGATTTTCTTTCCTCTGAACAGTCGGTCAGCGCCTCAATTAGTGCCCAGGAACAGCCTGAAGCACCCATGAGACAGCTGAGTTACTGCTGTCAGAGACGAGGACAGCAGTAATCAGAGTCCAGCAAATCAATCTGCCTTCCTAAAGGAACATCTGACAACGGCTAATTCGTTCATGAATCTTTTCTGGATGTTGAAGAAACAGTTCAGCCCAACATTAAACTTCAGTTGTTATCTACATCAGTCATTATTCTCTCTGAGGGCACAGCTCATACGCACACTGCAATTCACAAAGCTGTGAAACGACACGTGAACAATATTCTACATTTTAACCTCCTGCGTCGGTGAAGCTCTGCCACAGACATGAGCTCCACTACTGTCACTCAGAGACGTTCAGGACATTACTCACTGTCCTCCTCAGTCCTCTGCTCCACGGCCAGGGTGCGAACTTTCACCTTCTCGGGCTGCGTCAGCGGCCGTCTGGGAGTCATGAGACTGACGGCGGCCGTGCTCAGGAAACGATTGGCTCGACCCAGAGTGGGCGAACTCAACCAGCTGGGCCTCGCCAGAGCTCCGCCCATCGCCACAGCGCCAAACGGCCTCTGGTGTTACAAACACAAAGCAAATGGTGACTTTATTCTGCTTTCCTTAAAATCACAGTTTAATTCACGGCCTTCAGATGTTCCTCAGAGAGAAAACTAAATGCTACTGATAAAGCACACCTGTGCTGCTCCGCTCTCCTCGTCCTCATCCAGGTCATCCATGGACGCGGCCTGGATCTCCGCCGGGTCGATGATAATGTTGGCTTTCGTCGCCAAATCGTCTGGTGGACAAACAGATGAACAGATTAAAACAGCAGCTCAGTCTGCACACTTCACAGATCAGCTCCCAGAGTGAAGAAGAAGCCAAACGTGACTTCTTCTAAAGCAGACAGAGAAGCTCTGAGCCGCGATTTCATCATCACGTCTCCAAAGGAAAACACAGGAAGAAGACGCGGACGTGACAGAAAACACATGAAAAAGCACAGAGAAACAGATGAAACTCTAAGGTTCCAGCTCATATCAACAGACGTCACGTTCGGCTGTTGGTCAACAGAGGAAAGACGTGCTTCTCCAAACAGCCAGACAATCTCAGCCTGTGATTGGCCAAAAACTCACTTTCAGTGGACCAAATTTCCCCAAAGCATGAAGCTGCAGTCGTGTGATGGCCGCTGGCTCGCCAACACTTTGCTGAGTTTGAATCATTTAGACATCAGGACATCTTCAAAGGGTGTTTTTCATTCAAAGGAACCAACTTCCTGTAAAGGACTTTAACTTGGACTTCAGGGAGAACCTTAAGGTGTTTATATTTAACAGCTTTTTCCTGATTTCTTTCTGGGCATGTGTTCTGTGTGGACATGATGATGGAGAAGATGCTGTCCTCAGGAAGCGTATGAATGATGTGAACATGTGTGAGACTCTCAGTTTGTCTGTTACTGACCCTGTGGCTCCACCTGACCGATGAGGGAAACTCCATCCCAGTAAAACGTTCCCTTCCTCTCACATGGACTTTATGCAGATGGAAGAGCTCTGCCCGGCACTCAATCAAACTGATTAGTGACTTAATCAATAATTGAGATTGAACTTAGTTAACAACAGTTGACGCAACATCATGAGAGCAGCCAGTGGGAGATGAATGGCCTGCTGACTTACAGAGCTAAACGATGGGGTGTTAATCAACCCTGACTGCAGGCAGGGAGATGCAGCCTGGACAGGAAAGAGCTTTAAGACACACCAACGCACACACAGTGTGACCTCCCGACATGTTTGATCCCGAGTTGTCATCAGGACGAGTGGATGCGTCCACATGGCCCGTCGCGCTCTGTACGAGTCTCTCTGGACTCATCTGTTGCTGACTCCGAGTCCTCAAAGTCAGTAATGAGGCTCTCAGGATTTTGTGCACAAAACTCTCCTTTCAGAACGTCCTAAACTGTGTCAGCAGCTCCTGGACAGAACATCAAGTGTTTCCCCACAACATTCATGTCCACACACATCAGCTTTGTTCTGTGAAGGAGCTTTAACAAAGAAAACATTTAAGAGACCCGATCCATCAGAAATGACTGTTTTCAACACGAATCCTTCATGAGTCATGAAGGTTGCGTTCACATCAGCTTCAGCCTCTGTGTGTCCTTTCACTTATCACTGAGACACAACTGATTATCTTCACATGAACCGGTCAGACTTCTGAAGCTGGTCGCAGCTTTAGCTCACGGCACCACTGTGGCTGCCAGCATCTCAGTGTCATCAGTTCTGCAGTATCTGGTCATAAACCAAAGTACTGGACATGAGACGATGGCCTGATGGTGCATGAGATCACCAACGCTGTTCCAGTCCATCCCGAGGGGAACACGGTTGAGACTTTTTGGTCTGGACTGAGACTTTAAAGGAAGCTGATGAAGGACAAACTTGTTTCATGTCCTCAGCTGTTTCTCTCTGGAGGACATGTGATCAACCAGCCTCCTCCATCAGAGCAGCTCCACCTCTCAGGAAAAATCACAACGAATGGATGGCTGTGGCGGGTAATTGATCCCGGCCGAGCCGCTCGGTCTCCTCCGACACTGAACGAGCAGCGTATTGCTCGCACAGCGTTTCTGCTGAGGGAACATCAATCCACATGACACACCTGCTGATGGCGACGAGCACACACAGCAGAGCCCCCGTCCGAAGGCCGCCGCTTCCTCTGAGACGCTGCTGCTTGGATTTGTCTTCATTTAATGTTAACAGGACACCAGAGTCCACCTGGCAGCCTCCAGGACATGACTCATTCAAACAACTTAGTAAGGTGGAAGAGCAAAACTAAACTCTGTTCAGATTGTTTAAAAAAATACAAAACAGATAAAAATAATCCAATCAAAAACAAAAGAAAATGTGACAGTTTGTCAAACTGTTCTTTTAACAGTCAGTGGATTTCTGAATGTGAGTTTGTGATGACACAAAGTAATTCCTCCCTCTGGTGGAGCTCAGCATCTCTGCAGGCTTCGGTTCTCCTCCTCCTCATCAAACTCGTGAGTCCATGAAGCTGAAAACAGCCTCGTTAAAGCTTTAATTCTCAAGTTTGTTTTCATCAGCCTCCTCAGCAACACATCAAAAAGCAGCCCGACTTCATGCTGTCAGAGAATCGTGTGGATGTTTTCACGTCACAAACAAACCACCTGTGGACTCGGACCTCTCGTCCAGGAGTCCCCACTCCTCTCAGATCGACCACCAGTTCATTTAATAAACAGGCCAGAGGTGAAGATCACTTCACTGCACAGGTGAGCTTCCCTGCCTGCACAAACGTGTCTGAAAACACACGTACCAACCTTTGAGTGTTTTCTTCAGGTGGGACAGGAGCCCGCCCAGTCTCTGCAGGTCAAAGTAGTCCACCTTCCCGTTGTAGAAGAGCTGAGGAGGGACGTAAGCCTCTGCAGAGAGACGACAGGAGAGAGTCAGAGCGAACACAAAGTGGTGTCGTAAAGGAGGAAAATCCAGCGTCTCCCTCCTGAAGCACACTAAACCTGCTCTGAAAACAGGAAACCAGTGCTGGTGCATCCTGTGTGTGTGTGTGAGTGAGTTTGTGATATCACCTGACTGCTCTGATGTTGGTGCTGATATTCTCTACTTTATGGTACTTTTTTTTGTTAAGAGAAGCCTTTAAACTTTTTCTTCTGCTTGCTGCACTACATCATGATGGTTAACATCTGACGCTCTCACAATACAACACTCAAGTTGTTCCCATTAAATCTGCTGTACAAGATTTTACTTCTTGGTCGGCTTGTTCCTTTGGCCTGAACCCTCCTTGATACTACGACTGAACTCCTGATCGGACGGAGTTCTTCTTGTTGTCTGTGAAAGTGGAGGAGCAGGTAATTACAGGTGTGATGGAGGCCTGAGTCCTCTGAGGCCGTGTGGTTACCTTCGCTGCTGACGCTGCCTGGACTCTTCCTGCTGGACTCGTCCCAGCAGGCCCTGACAGCCGTGATGAGGCGGTGCAGGAAACACACCATGTACTCCGGAGGGCACAGAGCTGTGGGGTGCTGCTCCCAAACACAAAACACACACAGGTCAGAGGCTGGCAGGAAGGACGTGTCTGCGCAGTCAGACGCTGGAGGAAATGATGAGGTCAGTTTATTCAAACCAGTTCAATATTTACTTAAGCACCAGGCTGGAATACCAGGTTTTACCACTAGGGGTCGCACTTGACTCTGCAGCCACTGAGGCCACAGAGGAGACTGAAGCAAACTGTGACACATCATGTTTTATTTCTCAAAACCATCAGCTGACCTTTTCCTTTCTTCTGAAGTTGAACATCAAAAGAATAAATAAAATCAGACTTTAGTGAGCAGTTGAGAAAAGAAGCAGAATCCTGGCCAACCTGAACATCAAGGTGACACATTCAAAAGTCTCGTCTTTTTCTGACCAACAGGCCAAAACCTAAAAAGGTTCAGTTTACGATCACAGAAAAGTGAAATATTCATATATGGGAAGTTGTTATCTCATAGTTTAAAGCCTGATTGGATGAAACCAAAGCGACTCATCGCAGACTGCTGCAGTGCTCCACTTCCTCTTACCCCTCTGTTGCTGGCGTTTTCTTGGAGAAACTTCCTGAACTTATTCAGGAAAATGTACCGCGAGGCTTCGCCCTGAAACACACACACACACACACACACACACACACTGTGAGCTGGACGGAGACAGCGAGGCAGGAAGGAGTTCATTACCAGTGCAGTTTGACTCTGACAAACATTAATTAAACATCCGGTGACAGACGGTCGATGTGATCAAACTGTTCTGTGAGGATTTCTGTCCCCGTCGTGAGGAGTCACATTAACTGAACCCAATCGCAAAGTTGTTGATTCAGTATTTTAATCAAACAGCCGCAAACCAAGCGTAGCCAATAACACGCTACAGTGCAGACTTTCTATCAGCTGCTCACTGACAAGACAACTGAACTGCCAACAAGCACAGACACAACAATTCACTGACATGAAGAAAAGATTATTTCACTTGTTTGCTTAATAGTGTTTGTCTTATTTAAATGGTTTCTGTCCCTCATCGGAAAGCACACAAGATCAAAAGTCCCAAAGACATCAAAAAACTGAAATGATAAACTAACAGAGGAAAAGACAGAAATGAAATGTACTGCAGTTCTGCTGGCTGTGTGTTGGGGCTGAGCGAGTACCCAGCTGAACCACAGGATGTACTGTCATCAGAGTGCTCATGATGAAGGAGCTGATAAGACTTCCTGTGTTCTGTGAATAGCTCTCTAACTGTGAGGTCACAAACATCTTCCACTTGTTTAGAAACAGATGACTGAGTGGCTAACAGACGGAGATAACGATGGACTCGCTCGTCCCTGCCGCCTGACCGTCGACGGTACGTACCGTAGTTTTGTCTTTGTTGTTCAGCAGCAGCTTCAGGATCTGAACCTGCAGCTCTTCCACCACTGACAGGAGAAATGAACCATTTTAATCATCCACAAAGTCCGTACAGAAAACACACTGCAAACACACTCTGATGCGCCAAAAACGTTCCTGAAGCACGAGCACGTAAGAATGATTACGGTCACAAAAGCAACAGCACTCAGGCAACACAAGGTGTGTGTTGTGTACGTAATGAAACTGTGCTGGTGTGTCAGTACACTGAGTAGATTATATATTTTGTGTATTGTTAATCATCAGGTTACACACAAAGATTTGTGTCGGCTGCTGTTACAGACTCTCATTTTCTTAACGCGTTCACCTACAGAATCTTTGTGTTATTGTCATACTGATGCAGATGAAAGTTTAATTCCTTTGCTCTCGCTGGATGTCAAACCGACTGTGATAAACACAAACGCAGAAGCCACTTTTCCCGCTCAGATTTCACACACATGGTGGCGAGTCGTTTAAACCTGCTGCTGCCAGCGACTTGTCGCTCGGCTTATTCATCTTAACCGTTAACGTTTCAGTGACTAAACTTAAACCACAAAGAGGCTTCACACTGAAACATGACCAACAGGACAGGAGTGAAAGTGAAGTCTGACCTTCGATCCTCTTCTTGAGTCTCTGACAGCCTCTCTCGTACGCTCGCCGCCTCAGCCGCTCGTCAGCGCTTTCGCCCGCCGGCTCCCGTTCGTCTTTCCCCTGACAGGACAACACGGACACGACCACATCAGAAACCCGTCATCAACACACTTTCACTCTGTGAGACTGCTGCCAGTGAAACCACGAGTCTCCAGGTGGGCAACAGTCACAAAAGGAGGGAAAAGGAACTGACAGGTGTGACAAAGTCTCTTCCATTTCTCCAACGAGCCAGAAAAAACATCAACTCTGCTGGTTTTTCACTGCAGCAAAGCAACACATTTAGTCATTTAACAAGAATTAACTCAGACAGACAATAAAAACAGAAACTCTGAAATAAAAACAAACTGAAAGGGCACTCAGACGGCAGCAAGTCGACTCTTCTGCTCATCTGCAACACAACAGCATTGAGCCTGAAAGTGTCCAAAAGTGTTGGGACGATAAGTTTCTGCATCTCTGAAGCGTCAGCTGTCAGTCATCACGTGTGAGCCTCAGACGTGTGGTGCAAACCACACAGGCCTGCTGCGTGCTGTGGACTGGACTCGGACTGTCGAGTCCACTGAGGACGAAACCAGCAGAGGCCAAGAATAAAAAGAGTAAAAATCTGCAGAGTTTGGCAGATTGTTGTATTCATTTATTGGCTCAGTAACTTTAACGTTAAAGCTGGCTGAAATCAACACGCGGCTGCCACACACATGAATGAGTGTAAGCGTTCGGGCAGCATCACCTGAGAGTTCTGCTGATCAGTTCTCTGGTCACCTGTGGTGGGAGGAGACACGAGCAGCACTGGGCGAACTGGTTTTACCTCCTTGTCAAAGTGTGTGGGCCACCAGGTGGTCAGGATGAGCTCCTCTAGCCCCGCCTCCTTCACTCTCAGAGGGGTCTTGATGTAAAAAAACACGACTGAACGCAGGACGTCAAACGTGAGCTTCTGTTCAGGAGAATATTTCACAAACGTTGGCTCAACATTCGCACCGTTCGCTTACACCTGCTTCACCTGAACAACGTTTAACAGAAGGATATAAGACGTTGTTGAGCAGATACTTCCTGGACTTCTCGTGGTGCAGGATGGCTGTGGTCAGACGCAGGTAATGAATCTGAAACACAGGAGCAGATCATCATACAGCAACACTCTTTACCATTTTCATTTTGATAATCTGTTTGCCTAAACATTCCTATGTACTTACTGAAATGGCAAACTGGCTGATGAGGATAACTGGGCAGATGGGAAAGGTTACACTCAATACCTTTACACAGGTAAGTCTGGTCACTGAAGAAGCTAAGCTACCAACTCAACAACAGGCCTGATGTTGCAAACGTTCACACACATTCATTAAATGACCTTTTCATTGCTTTGTATAAACACCAGAGCTCTTCCTCAGTGAGAAGACGAGGAGCTGATATTTCATCAACCTCATTAAAGCTAATGATTTACATGATCATCAATGATCATTTTCATTATCAATCAATCTGCTGGTTATTTTCATGACTGTTAGTGTTGGTGTCTTCAAATTTCTTCTTCTCTTGTCTGACCAACAAAATGTCCCACCTGGAAGCCCAAGTCAGGGATGATGGGGGAGAAACGGTAGGCCCTGAGCAGAGACATCATCAGCTGCTTCAGACACTCGTTCACCTCGTAGTCCTGCAGACAGACAGGCAGACAGACAGGGGAGCAGATGAATCCAGGTTGGGCTGTCTGTAGAAGACATGAACAGACTCCTCTTCCTCTGTGTGTGTGTGTGTGTACGTGTGTGTGCGTGTGTGTGTGTGTGCTAACCTCCATCAGTAGCCAGAACAGGTCCAGAAGCTGCTGTATCAGCGGGTGTTCAATGACTGAACCTCCTCCCTCCAGAATCCCCAACAGGAAGTTCATCAGCACGTCCTCCACCAGGTACACTTTACACTGCGGAGACAAGCACCATCATCACCAACAACTCTGTCAACTACGCCCTTCAGACAACTACAGAAAAATAAATGTTTTATCCAGCTTCATCTGAGTGAGAACAACAACAACAACAGCAGCTCACATTCCAGCTGTTTAAAGACGGGGAACAAGAAGAACAACACACTTCAGAGGAGACTTTAAATAAACATTATAACATTGCATTATATCAGTAAACTACTTAATGCTATACATATTGTTTATGAAAAAATCCTTCAGAAAACTGTCCTCTCAGCTCAGTGTCCTTGACTGACAGCTGTTCTCCTGATGACCACCAGATGGCACCAAAGTTTACGACTCTAAACAAACACATAAACACATTTTTGTTTTACAGGTTGTGCTACTAGAACTGGATCCTGTTGGCCGGCCTGACAACCACTTCTCCAAACTCTGAAGTGCCTGGGTTGATGTAACCATCATCATCATCATCATCATCCTCACATGAATTACTTAAACTTTGTGTCTGACTAAAGATAAGATGAGACTTTATTGATCCCTGAAGGGAAATGTGGTCCTCACAAATAACAATAAAGAAATACAATGTTATAGTACAACAAATATACAGTTGCAGTAGTTGTAGTGAAGATTTATACATATGTACAGCAGAGATACTGAACAGGTTAACAAAAAGTACAAAACGGTGGTTTGTTGGTGGTGGTCTGAGGATTCAGGTGGTCCCTGCTGTTGTAGACTCTGACTGCCACTGGGACGAAGGACCTTCGGTAGGTTCCTTCCTACACTAAAAGGAGCTTCTCTAAACACTACAAATACCCGAGAGCCAAACACTTTGCTGCTGCAGCTGTTGACATAATGTGGTGATCGATGCTGAATTCAAAGTTGATCCCAACATCAATACTGAATTGATTTTATCTGCAGATCATAAAGTCAGTTTTCTCAGTAATGTCACCTTTACCTTCAGGTCGCCATCACTGGAACACTAAACTACAGGGGACTTTGGTATATCAGATGTCTCCATGAGCTGTCATTTCCTGACAACACGTGAACGTCACACCTTCTCTCACGGCTGTGGCAGAAACAACAACATGACGGCGTGGCAGGACACGGTGGTCTCACCATGAGTGGAGCGAAGTGGTTGAAGATGTGAGCCAGAGTGATGAGGACCGTGGGCTCTCCATGAAGCCTCCAGAGGCCGCAGTCCTTCTCCAGCAGCCGCTCCTCCTGCAGCGAGGACACAAAGACAGCAAGTTCTCTTCAGAAACACCGAGAATTAAACTGACTTTACCTCCACGCGGGACAAACAGAAACACAAACATAAGGACACAAAGTTCATTAAGCGTCTTTGTCTAACAATCCCAATCAGTCTGACCCGTTTCATATCCATTTGTTTCATAAACTCTTCAGATCAGCACAGAAATGTAAAAACCCGCCTGATTCGTCAGGACCGAGTCCTGTTCCTGGTCACCTGAGCGTACCTGAGGGTCGATGGAAGTGGACAGCACGTTCTTGATGTAGCCCAGCAGTTTGTGAGCTTTCATCAAGTCTGCCGTCGGGGGGTTCTGGAGGGGCAGGTAGCCGTCCACAGGATACGTGAGTCACACGCCGTTAAGGACAAACTGTCCACACAAACCAGCTGAGACCACAGCAATGAGCGCATACACTGTCAAACCATGGACAGAAGGTGAGATATTGATTTTCAGGTGGTTTTTCTTTTCTAATACATTTTGAATTCTTATTTAGTTTCTCTTTTATTTCTACAGACGCAGAAATCAAATGAATAAACATTTGATAAGTCAAAGTGTTTTATAGCAAACACTTTGTTGTTCCATAGTGAAGATGCACACCAAAGTTGAGTTTGTTGCTTCTGGACGGAAACATTTCCCCTCTCTGTCAAAATAAAAGTTTGGTGGGGGTTTAGTGTGGACACGTTCTGGACACAAAGTGAAAGAAAACACTGAAGCTAAGACACGTGTGTCCTGCGTGGACTGAGAAGGATATCTGAGAGGTCTGCTGCCAAAGTTGAAAGCCACCGACTCTTTGAAGGAGAGACTGATGGCAGGGAAGTAAGCCACACCTGGACCCATCTTGATGTTGGTGAAGGCTGTGCCCAGAGACTGGCCGTTCCTGAGGACGGACACACACACACACACACACACACACACACACACACACAACCACAGTGGAAGTTAAACGAACTGAATCACGTCTCTCTTGCTTGACAGCAGCTAACTTACTGTGTAACATGTTAGATGTACTGAGGATGCACAAACTGGCCTGAGGATGGAAATGGTTCACCATATTGGCTCAAATAGTAACAAGGTCCTGTATTCACACCCACCGCTATCCCTCATTAACACACACACACCTGGTTTCATTGTTGAAACAATCAGAACCTCCATTCATTCGACCACAGCTGCTGTCTGTCTGTCTCTCTATTTATTAATGAAATCATCTTCCACTCCAGACGAACCCTTCAGTCACTCTCCATGCTGACACTGTCAGGGAACCCACACCGTGACCCAAACCACCGCTTTTCACCGTCAGCTGAGCGCGAGTTTACACTGAAAAACCCAGAAAATCCTGCAGACCGAGTCGGCCCTTTGGAGGTGCAGGTCGCCCTGTTCCCTTTGACAGGGACAGTCTGGTCTTTGCCCTCGTTTTAGTCTTTATGTGAAGCTAAACTAAGCAGCTGCTGGCTGACAGACGTGAGACGGTTTACCTGTGAGCATGTGACCCAGAGGGACAAAGACAAGGACTCGCAAACACCACGAACTGTTCCAGACGTTACTCACAGGCAGAACGTGATGGTTCCCTCGTCCAGGTCTATCAGGCAGCTGACGATGTCTCCAGCCGCCCACGACTGACAGAAGACAAACTGCTATCAGCGTCGTCCAACACGGCAGTCACACAACTTCCTTTACAACATCAGATTTCATTCCTGTCATCGCTCACCTTCCCGTAGTTGGTGGTCGTCACGTTCCACTTTCTCACTCTGTTTCCATCGTAAGCATAAGAGTCAGGAGTGTCGCCCACACCCTCCTGATGGGGAAACACACAGAAACGCCAGTTACGTCACACACGCACGCACACGCTGCACATGTCCTGTGTGTGTGTGTGTGTGTGTGCACCTCCTGGTTGAAGCGACAGTTCAGCGTACACCAGCCGATCTGCATCAGACCCTGGGAGGAGATCAGCACCTCGTAGGCCCATTTCCCTGCAGAGAGAAACCAGACGTGAACTCAGCAGCTGTGATTCCTGACGTCTGTCGACAGCAGCAGCTCAGTCAGTCACGACTCATGCAGTCTCAGTCACACGTTCAAGTGAAACAACCGACGCAGGCTGGCGGCCACACGTTTAACCAAGACGATTCATCATCACAACACTGACAGTTCGTTTATCATCAGATTCTTTGTCGGCACATGAGGTGTGTAGTAAGTGTACATGAGGTCATGTGGTGCAGGCTGCCCTCTGGATCCATCAGAAATGTGTTCACTTCCTTAAGATGACTAATGTTGAGTTTGAATACCCAGCGACAGATCAAATGTAAAACTTTTAACAGAGTCAGACTCTGGTGCTAAAGATGGCCGACGTGTCTCCACTTCCTCTCACTGCACAAAAGGGAAGTCAAAACATCCCTGATACGAGTGCTCCCATCTTGTTCTGGTGATGTCATTTGGAGCCAGAGTGTGCGCAGTAGTGATGAGGAGGGGGAGCCACAGTAACTAATCAGGAGCAGCGCTCAGCTGTCAATCATGACGTTTCAGCCCCTTGTGTCACATGCTGGGGTGGAGGCAGAGCAGCTTCACCTTTGTAAACACACGTGGTGGCTCTGATGGAGCTGAAGTTGCTGTGGCCGATGACCTAAAATCATAAAAAATACTTCAGAAACAGAAAGACATACAGCAAGTTTCTAATTATCTGTGTCTGTGCTTCTTTAGTCCATCAGTAACATTTATCTTTTGTATTAACAGTCTGAATCTGGAAAGTTATGAAGCCGACTGAAGGAAGTGAAATACAAATTGAACTACAAGTAACAAAATCCAGTGGCGGGCCGTGCATTTGGTACCCTTAATACAACTTCATGGAACAAATATTAGAATTTAAGTTGTAAATGTAGTTCAGTGCTTCTGACAGTGTTTAGGCCAGCAGAGAAGGCCTTGCTGGCCCTGACGGCCCGCCACTAACAAAATCATACTTAAGTATAGTACTTGAGCAAATTGTACTTAATTACTGTAGTTTCTATCGCTGGTGACTCCTCGATTACTCGATGACTGAATCAGCTCCACAACCGACTGAAGTGAAGAACACGTAAGAACACATAACATCTCACCCCCAGGAGATCGTCATCCACAAACAGAAGTCCTTCGAAGCCGCTGGTGTGGTCCAGGACGACCGGCTGAGGGCCCAGGCGGCCTTCGGCAGCCTGATCTGCACATTCAGACGCAAAGCGAAGAGTCAGAGAGTTCAACAACGTGAAGCCGACTGCACTCAGAAACAAGTTCAGGTGTTTTACTGTCCTCTTCAGGAGAAAACGTTTACCTCTGCTGTCCTCAGCAGGTTCCCCCTCTGACAACAGTCTCTCCAGGTGAGCACCAAGTTCCTGGAAACCGAGAGGCTTCCTGTCCAACAGGAGAAAACCGACTGATGCTTTCTCATCAACCATCCATAAATATTCTTTTCAATTTTATCTGCAAGCAACATTTTTGCTCCTGCAATCTGAAAGTGACCTGAAAAACATGTTGCTATTAAAAAACACACACAATCTGAACGGATCCACCCCATTTACATGATAACCTCAGACACTTGGCAGATTCAGATTATTCAGTGTTGACAGGCTGATGAGTAACCAATCAGAATGCTTTGTGGGCGGGACAGTGAGGGAGACAGACAGGATGCTGCATCAGAGCCAAACATCGGATCAATAATTAACCCTTCCAGGGAGCCAGGCATGAGGAAGAGCTGACAAACTGTTCTTCTGTGGACGAATCACCTGTGGTTACACTGACGTCACATCAGAGCAGATCGAGTTCATATGAACGTGTCTATGTTTAGATCTGCTGGAGGTAACACGAACCTGCCAGGCTTAAGGAAGAGGCCACTGTAACACTAGTCCACTGGACACACAAACACACACACACACACACACACACACACTCCGAGCCTCCTCCTCCTCAGATCAAACTGACGACAACACACTTAACTGTATACCTGTTCTCCACACATTAGCTACTGACATGATCCATTAAAATCCTCCTGGTGGCGCTAGAGCGGCAGTGAGAAGATTCATCTTTCAGCTTGTGGCTGCGTCTAATTTTACTCTGCCTGATGATCACCTGAACAGCTGACATTTAGAAGGATTTACTTTAAGATGACTAATGTTGAGTTTGAATACGCAGCGACAGATCAAATGTAAAACTTTTAACAGAGTCAGACTCTGGTGCTAAAGATGGCCGACGTGTCTCCACTTCCTCCCACTGCACAAAAGGGAAGTCAAAACATCCCTGATACGAGTGCTGCCATCTTGTTCTGGTGATGTCATTTGGAGCCAGAGTCTGTGCAGTAGTGATGAGGAGGAGGAGCCACAGTAACTAATCAGGAGCAGCGCTCAGCTGTCAATCATGACATTTCAGAGCCTTTTTAAGATAAGATAAGATAAGATGAACTTTATTGATCCTGCAGTGGGGAAATTCACTTGTTGTGGCAGCTCACAAGGACAGAAGAGGAGTGCAAAAAAAGAGTGTGCAAAAACAATTTAACACAATTTACACGGTAAGTAAAAACAGTACAACATACAGCTATATACAAGTCCTCATAAGGGAAGAAAGAGGACTAGACCATAGAACACTGCACTGGTCCCCAACATACCACAGCGTATTGAATAGCAGAGGCTACCACAGTGCATCAAATATAGCATCAAATTAATAATTAAAACCAAACTGATAACTTGAACAAACATCAGCCTGATAAGAACCACCTGAAACGACAGAAAGCATCTTTGGGGGAAAAGTCTGTGGGTCTGTGAAAAACCAGAAGCAAACATGACTGAATTCTAATGTCAGGCAGTTCACTGAGTCAACTCAGAGCTGATGAAGCATCCATGCTGCGCTCACGCCTCGTCTCTGTGATGTAAATCAGCCACAAAGCAAACTCAGCAGCTGTGCTGTTGGATAAAGAGATGATCCTAACTGTTCCTGCAGGCTGACCAGAATCCTTTCACACTGCATGACGTTACCTGAGCGAGGCCAGTGCAGGTCCCGGTTTGGTGGAAGGAAACACGTGGTGCAGGTAGTCACTCAGCAGCTTCTCATTCACTATACCTGACAGAGAGAGACACACTGAAGATCATATCTGAGCAGAATTCCTCCCATTTGTCAGACACTGAAATCTGCCAGGACACCAAAACAGAAACTCTGGTCCAAACCTGCAATTAATCAACAGGTCAATTAACGGGGAAATAACTGACAGCTCATTCCGTAATCATTTAAGTCACTTCTATTAATGATCAGCAGATGAATCAGAATCATCAGCTGCAGTCAAAATGAGCCCCAGTTCAACCAACTCCAACAGGAAACTCCTGCAGGAGTCACAGTCATCTGATTCAAGAATTTCCCTCCAGGGATTAATAAAGGAATTCTGATTCTGATTCTGATTCTGATCAGAGATCAGTGATGACAGGACAACAGTCAGAGGAGATACGTCCTCCATCACTGAAGGACGTCTTCGTTTTGACTGTTAGGATCAGTAAGTCTGACATACAGAAGAATCAGAGTGAAAACCTGAGGAGTGTTTGGCTCTGCAGCAAGCCTCAATAAGCTCAATTAATCAATGAGTTGTTTGGTTAACATAAAGTCAGAAAATTGTGAAAAATATCAATCAGTGTCCTTAAATGTTAAACAAGTCAGAGATATTCAGCTCAGCTCAGGCTCCCCGTCACCTCTGAGCAGACCTGACACTGAAGCCATCAGTACTGTCATGTGTACTGTACAGTACTGCATGAGCACGACGTACCTGTGGCTTTGGGTTTGTCTGTGTCCGAGGCCAGTCTGTAGTTGCGGCGGGTCAGAGCCGTGCCGCCTCCTTTAGAGCTCATCGTGTCTGTGTGGAGTCACCTGGCCCACCTGCTGAGAAGCACAGACACCTCGGTCAGTCCAGTGACAGCGCAGAGGCTCCGGGCAGAGCTGCTCCACCTTCATCTTCTGTCTGTGGACCTGCAGACGTGACGCTTACACACCGATTATCATCTGATACTTCAGCACTACTTCAGTTTAGGATTACAAATGTGACGTGGAAGTCCTGCAGAAGGTTTCACGAAGCTCAGAATACTTGTGTACTTTTACTACTTGAAGCTTAGAATGCACCGTAACCTGTAGTACTTTGACCCAGCTTTGCCTGTGCATCAGTAAAGGCTCGGAGTACTTGTTCCACCACAGTCTTTAGCAAACAGCCCTCAAGCTAACGCTGTGCGGCAGCTTAAACCACATCAGACCACAGCGGGTGAGCTAACTGCGATTAGCTACGTTTACCGGTAAAATAAAGTTTCCTTCGTATGAAACACTCGGGCTGTGAAGCTCTCAAACTACACGTCTCATCCGTCACAAGTGACAGCATCGCAGAGCTCCACTGCGGTGTCTGACATGTCAGGCGCAGCTAGCTGGCTAACGGCTCAGGCACTGTTTGCTAAGCACCGGCTAACTACTAGCAGCTAACAGCTAACTGACAGCAGCACCGACCGCTTCCGTCTGTTCCACCGAGCCTCTCCTCCAGCCGAAATCCGCCCGTCTGTGGTATTATTCAGTCTGATGAAGATAAAATGTGTAAAACAAGCTACTGTCGTGAGTTAAACGGCTAATTTCCACCACAACAGCCTTCTTGTCAACGCCTCTCACGCTACGGAGCGCCAGTAGGTACAAAAATGTGTCCCGTGACATGGCAAAACGCGAGAGCAAAAACATTTGTAAACTGATTATATTTAACGACCGATTCTCCGTTTTTGTACCGCTGTGGTTTAAACCACATTCACAGGTTAATGATTGACAGTCTGCTTAGTTCATCAATGGAGAAGAAGAATATCGATCAGAATCTGTGACGGGTTACTGAAGAAATAGTTTTGCAAATCTGAATCTGAACTTCAGGTTCATCTCAAAGTAAAACAGGATTGACATCTGATTGTTGTTTGGCCAATGACATCCTAATGAGAAACTTTCTCATTAACTCTGATTAAAACTTTATCGTTATCTCATTTTATTGTAGAACATTTTAAGCTTTCTGGACTTCATCAAATCTTTATTTATCGTTCAGAGGCAGCTGGTCAGAGGTCGTGGATTTGGCTCCACATATTCAGCACAACATTTTAATGTTAGGAAGCTTAAAATGTTCACACCTTTGAATCACTAACTGTGACTATGACTGTTCTCTTGACCTTTGACATGAAGTTTTTAATGCAGATTATTCTTAAAATAATTAGCCTCCTGATGATTCCCACTGAGCTGTTCTCCTTCCTGCAGAGATCCACAGGAGCCTTCACATACCAACTTAACCTTTCAGTGATTCTTGTTTCCCATCTTGTTCTACATGTCTACATATTGTTGTTGGACTTTGGATTGAACACATTGAACACCTAAGAATATTCTACATGACACTTACATACAGTATTCCATGATACTTTATTACAACTTTAAAATATTGTACTAACTCCATTGTACCTTCTGCCTCAGATATTTCATGTTGTCCTTGACAGAGTCCTTATGGTACACAGTGGCCTTTACCTGAAACGTTGCATGGCAGGTCTTCCATGTTTTCCAGCTGCATTCCACTGGTTCTGACAAAGCTCCGCCCCTCACCTGACTCACCCGAGACAAACCAGGAAAAACTTTGTCTTTTCTTCCTCACTGAAGAGACACACAGACTGAAAACCAGACGATCTGATTCACCTTCAGATCAAATTGACGACTTCCTCTGAGTGAGTTCAGCTCCAGGAGAGAAACGTGGAAAACTTCATGACTGCTGCTTCAACCTGCCGACTCTCCACACACTGAAGGTGAGTTTGACTGAAGACACGACTCAAAGTGAAAGTAAATTTCAGTGAAGTCATAGAGGAGGAAGGGAAGTCATGACTGACTGGACTTTCTGTCTGCTGTGTTTTCAGCTTCACTCTGAGACAAAATGGCTTCCAGATCAGAGGAGGATCTCTGCTGTCCCGTCTGTCATGAGATCTTTAGAGATCCTGTTGTTCTGTCATGTAGCCACAGCTTCTGTAAAGACTGTCTGAAGACCTGGTGGAGAGAGAAACCAACACGCGAGTGTCCAGTTTGTAAGACGTTGTCTTCAAAGAAACATCCACCTTGTAACCTGGTGTTGAAGAACCTGTGTGAGGCCTTCTTGTTGGAGAGACATCAGAGAGCTTCAGAGTATTTCTGCAGTCTGCACTCTGAGAAACTCAGACTCTTCTGTCTGGACCATCAGCAGCCAGTGTGTCTCGTCTGCAGAGACTCAGAACGACACACCAACCACACATTCAGACCCATCGATGAAGCTGCACAACAACACAAGAAGAAACTTCAGGAAACTCTGGAGCCCTTAAAGGAGAAGCTGAAGGTTCTTGAACAAGTTAAAGTGAAGTTTGATCAAACAGCAGAACACATTAAGGTCCAGGCCCGACACACACAGAGGAGGATTCAGGATCAGTTTAAGAAGCTCCACCAGTTTCTGAAAGAGGAAGAGGAGGCCAGGATGGCTGCACTGAGGGAGGAAGAGGAGCAGAAGAGTCAGATGATGAAGGAGAAGATGGAGGCTCTGAGCAGACAGATAGCAGCTCTTTCAGACACAGTCAGAGCCACAGAGGACGAGCTGAGAGCTGAAGACGTCTCATTCCTGAACAACTACAAGGCTGCAGTGGAAAGAGTCCAGCAGCGCCCCCTGCTGGATGAGCCACAGCTGCTCCCAGGAGCTCTGATAGACGAGGCCAAACACCTGGGCAACCTGACCTTCAACATCTGGAACAAGATGAAGGAGAAGGTCTCCTACACTCCTGTGATTCTGGATCCAAACACTGCTGGTCCAAAATTCATCCTGTCTGAAGATCTGAGCAGCGTGAGACGAGGAGAGAGACAGCAGCTTCCTGACAATCCAGAGAGGTTTAAGTACTTGTTTGTTCTGGGCTCTGAGGGCTTTGACTCAGGGACTCACAGCTGGGATGTTGAGGTTGGAGACAGAACATACTGGGCACTGGGTGTGTGTACAGAGTCTGTCCAGAGGAAAGGACACATACAGTCTGGACTGTGGATAATATGGTTCAATAAAGATAAATACTCAGCACGGTCACCATCAGCTCCACCCACTGATCTCGTAGTGCAGAAGAAGCTCCAGAGGATCAGAGTGAATCTGGACTGGAATGGAGGAAAGCTGTGGTTCTCTGATCCTGATACTAACACACACATACACACCTTCACACACACTTTCACTGACAGGATGTTTCCATTCATTTACAGTGTGGGCAATCTGAAGATCTTACCAGTGAAGGTCTGTGTGACAGTGAAACAGAGCAGATAGTCTTCATTTGAATTCAGTGATTGTTGAACAACTACTCACTTCTAATACGTGTCAGTAAATTTATTGTTGTAGAGGAAGATAATAAATGAACAAACATTTACAGCAGCAAGCAGAAGGATTCAAAGAATCTAATATTAAATGTTAAAGTCGTAGTTAAATCAGAATCAAATTTGTTGGTGAACAATGTGAACCCAGAGACTCCAGGACAGCAGCGTTAAGGGAAAAATATCCATCAATATACATGAAGGTCGTGTTTTTATGGCGTCTGAGAGCTCAACAAGCTCTTCATCAGTGTGACAAGACGTGTGTGCAGCATTTAGGAAGCAAACACACACAACACAAGCAAACACAGACACACTCTGTGTTTTCCAAACTTTTCCAAGACATTCAATGATTTTTAACTCAGTCTGATGTGCCTTCAGGGCTGAGTGCTGATATGAGAACAGGAACTGAGCTTTTCAGCAAACTGTCGTGTTTACCTCATTACATTAAAGACGTCTATGTAACGTGTAACATGTCAATGTCCTCAGTTTAACCCAAAGCGACTCCTCTTCCTGAGCCTAACCAGGTAGTTTTTGTTCCAAACCAATCAGCCACAACATGAACCCCCTGACAGGTGAAGTGGATCACATTAATCATCTGTTTGTCTTCACTGCAGAGTTCTGCAGGGGAACCTTTGGCTTCTGCCAGTCATGTGGATGTTCCTTGACACCCACCACCCACAGCTGGGCCATGAGGCGGGTGTCCTCCCACCTGGAGGCCCCACCCTCAATACTCAGGACCCAAAGGATCCAACATTCCCGTGCTGTAACCACAAAATCCCCCTAGAGGTCCTGAGTCCCTTCCCCTGACAGCTCAGAGCTGCTGTGGCAGCATAAGGGGGACCTACGAAATATCAGGCAGGAGGTTTTCATGTGGTGGCTGATGGGAGTCTGTAAATAATTCTGTAACAGCAACAATTAACAAGAACACACGATGTGTGCATACAAGTGGAGTGTAAACTGTAAGGCGGTGATGGGACACATATGGAATGATAATGCTGTATGTGCAGTATGCATGTGTACAAATGAACAGCCTCTCGGTGAGGATGCTGTGTTCATGTTAAAATGAAGAGTTTAGAATCTCAAACGTGAGGGGAATCTAAGCTAACATGATCACAGCAGATGGAGACGCGTCCTGCATGTTCATCGTTACCTTCCAGCTGCAGTGGGGCTCAAACTGTGGTGAGCAGGTACACACAGGTTGAATGACACCTGGAGTGAAGTCATGTGTGTCCTGCTGTCGGCTCAGAGGTGAGGAGGAACATCTGTGTGATGCTGACGGTGGCTCGTGCTTCCAAACAGTAAAGGATCCATAAAAGACAACCTGAGTTTTGTGTCATCTCATCCGCACGACACCAGAACTGATTCTCACCTCAGAATCTGCAGGTGTGACAGGTGTGTTTCCAGGACAGCAGCAGGCAGCCGAGTCAGAGTTTGAAGTATTCAGACGACAAACGCGTGTAAAAATACTCCGTTTCAAGTTAAAGTCCTGCTGCATGTTCACGTTTCTGTCAGGCACACGTGGTGGAGGCAGCTCGCCGTTTGAAACCCTCTGCTGTAACGCACACACACACACACTGATAACTGAAGCCAACACACACAGAAAATGATTGTAATAATTTAACATTTATTGTCAAAAATGAATGTGAATCTACAGTGTTACAGGCACAATCAGAAAACAGAATAAATCAGGTGCATAAAACACAAAATATGTTGTTTGATAAAAGACGAAGCAGCAGAAACTGAAGTCATTATGAACGTCATCAGCACTTTGGAAAAGACTTTTCATCAGTGCACGAAGGAAGTCACAGCAGCTTCGACGTTCAAGTCGTCCGCGTTCGCTCTTCAAGTTAGTTTCACAGCAGGCGTCTAACGTGGACCAGAGGACACGTCCTGTGACTGCACGTCCTCTGCCAAGCCAGCAGAGCACAAGACGGATGTTAATGAGACACAAAATCTAACAAATCAGGACAAACCTGTTTGACACGCAGAGCTGCTCTTCTCTCTAACGATTTAGATTATTAGAACTGAGACGTTAACGAGCTCTGTGCAGGTCTGAGCTGTAACACACTCCCACACAAACTCTTGTTCTGATTTTGACCTAAAAGAATATTTTTACTTAATGTGCAGGTTCAGGACGATGACTAAAAGTGCCTCTAAAACTCAAACATGTTGAGTTTATTATCACTGAAACGGAATACATTCATAATTCTGAAGGTGGGACCATCTGAGATTAAAAACTGCCTTAAATCATTCATCGATTATCAAACCTGCAGCAGATGATTCTGACTAATCGATTAACTGTTTGAGATCTGGTTTGATTCCAATAAAAAAAGGGCTAAAAGTATTTGCAGCAGGATGTCAGTTTGTTGGTTTGTGGATCCTGAAGGTTCTGATGGATTCAAGAGGATTCGGTGTGAGTGACGAACCAGCAGCCAAAGGCTGAAACTGATCTGCTGCAGCGTGACGGTTTATGGAAGGAAGACGTTCGCTCAGCTCGCTGGCTCTCAGACGCTCGGTGCAAACTCATTTCACAGCAGTCTTGATTGGAGAATCAGCTGAGGGCGGGAGGGACGGAGGCTCTGACTGGACCTGGACTCAGCCCATGTAGGGGTACTTCCAGTCTGTGAGGGGGACGTGGGTCTGCTTCACCACCTGCGGCGACGTCCACCTCAGGACGTAATGCGCACCTCCGGGTTTGTCGTTGGTTCCTGCATGAAGAGCAAACGTCGTCACGTCCAGATGTTGTCTGAAACACACCTGTGGCATCTCTCAGCGTGGACACCAAAGCAGCTCTCACCTGACGCTCTGGCGCCACCAAATGGCTGCTGGGCGACGATGGAGCCGGTGGATTTATCGTTGACGTAGTAGTTCCCCGCGGCGTTCCTCAAGGCTTTGGCCGCCTCCTCGATCACATTCCTGCAAGACAAACGGGAGAAACTCCTGTCAAATGCGAACTCTGTTCACTAAGACGCCGATGCTTCGCCGAGCCGAAGGCCAGCATTCAACAACCCTAACTGCAAAAAGACGACGCTGCACTCGGGAGTTTTCACCATCCCTCAAAAGAGAAAAAAGAAATTCATTTAGTGGCTTTAAATTTAGAGTAATGTTGGAGTTTTGACGTTAAATCATTAGCGTAGTTTTGTTGTTTGGCTCCAGTTTCAGTTTTGTTGTGTGAAGCACTTTGGACTGATGTGAATAAAGCCGAGTCATCGTTCCATCTTTAGGACGGTTTCTGTGTTGAGTGTGTAAAGGACACCTGCCCGTCACCTGTTTAAGGTGAATTCATCTTTCTCTCTTTCCTTCAGCCGAGTCATGAAGCCAACACTCTGTTTTCCTTACGACTGCACTGAAGGCTGGAGTCAATACTGATGATGTTTTCACACCAAGTGAATAAAAATGAGCCTAAAGTGACAGAGTCCACAGTTTGCTTCTCTACGTCATGAATGCTGAATGGCCTCCATAAATCCCTGCTGATCGGGACTGAAAATCAGGAGAGTGCAGTCACACTCCAAGTTTTAAAGGAGCTTCACTGTAGGAAAACAGTCTGCAGTGAGTGCAGAGACGCTTTGAGACGTGTCTCACTCGTCCAACAAACTGGTGCGTGTCCAGGACCAGGTCTTACCTGTCCTGAGCGAACACGGCTCCTGTCAGGGCGTACGGCGACGTGTTGTCTATCAGCTGCAGAACCTCCTTGTAGTTCTTCTCAGGATAAACATAAACAGTCAGAACGGGTCCAAAGATCTCCTGCACGACACAGAAACACGTTCATGAGTCAAGCAAAAAGTCTGGAATAACACATCAAATCCAGCACCAACACCTTACAGCACTTCGTTTCACACTTCAAAGTGTTTTGAACTGTTTTCCTCAGATTCCACCAGACTTTACTCAAAGTTTTGGCGACGGGTCGCCTCCATTGGTTGTGAACAAAACCACACAACCAGATTTCTAGATCTGAGTACAGGAAGGCCAGCAGCGCTTAGCACTGATGCCTCACAGCCAGAGGGTTCCAGGTTTGAATCCCGGTCTGGGTCCTTCTGTGAGGAGTTTGCATGTTCTCCCTGCGCCTGCGTGGGTGCGGTATGGAAAACGGATTGGACGGATGGATGAATGGATGGATGGACAGATAGATGGATGGAGTGCAGGTTTAGGATTGATTGCAGGTTTAACTGGAGAAGTTTCAGTCCGACTTGGGCCTGCGTTTTTAGTTCTGACAGCCTGAGGCAGGATGGGAACTGGGATTTGGTTTCTGCTCAGAATCGTTTGCCCCCAATCTTATCGTCTCTTTCTGACGACGCTGACAGACGCACGCTACAAAACAATGAAATGAAACTGACGTCCACACTGCGGGAAACGCTCAACAGGAAGGAGAGGAAGAATCAGTCGAGAGAGTTCGTTCATCTTTTCAGATGCTGACAGACTGAACGAGTGTCGCCGTGTTCACACTGAGGACACGTCTAAACCATCAGGATCAATAAAGGAAGTCTTATCAGTCCTCATACTGTACCTCGTTCATGATGGCGTCCTGTGGGTCTGCGGTCTCCACGATGGTCGGCTCCACAAAGTAACCCTTCCTGTCGTCACAGCTGCCCCCAGCGAGGACTTTCAAGTTGGATGAAGACTTGGCGTGGTCGAGCCACTTCTTTATCCGGGCGAATGACTGGAGGAGGAAGCAGAAAGTCAGCGATAAACATGTTATCTCCATACCTCAGAGGAGAACGTGGACTTTACTTGGAAGGAGAGAGATTCACCTTGTCATCGATCACAGCTGAGAAGAAGGTGCTGAAGTCTTCCACCGGCTGAAGAGAAAAACGTTTTGAGTGTAAACGGTTTTTAAAGTGTCAGACTTTCCAAAGGGAATAAAACTCGGCGTGTTTCATCCACTCACGTCTCCCACTCTGATGTTCCTGTGGATGTCCAGCAGCTCCTGCTTGATCTGCGGCCACATGCTGTCTGGCACGTACATCCTGGAGCAGGCCGAGCACTTCTGACCGCCGTACTCAAACGCTGAGCGAATCGTCCCCTTCACCACACTCCCGACGTTCGCTGACTTGTGGACGAAGTGGAAATTCTTCCCGCCGCACTCTGAACACGTGACAGAAGCCAAAGCGCAGGTTATTTTAACATGTGGGTGGACAGAAACGTCACTCAAAACGAGAAGAAAGTCGGCGTCAAAGCTCCGGATGATCCTCGTCAGATGTTCTGCTCACCTCCTGCCAGTCGAGGGAAGTTCCTGTAGGTGTCCAGGTTCTGGGCGACCTGCTTCCAAAGACGCTTGAATGTCCTGCGAAAACAGATTCGGTCAAAGTGTTCATGTGGCGCCCTGATGAACCTGTGAGGTGGCTGCTGAACACGACACGAGTGACGGCGGACAAACTGCTGTCACATGAATCTCTTCATGGCCTGGAGTTCACATGTAATCTACACAACGCAGGAAATTTAGCCTCACAATTTTTAATTAACTTACCTAACGTGACTTCACGTCACCAGCCTGGCATTTCACAAATAAACATGGATATTTAGTCAGTGAGTTTTCCTTTTAATGACACACTGGATCCCCTTTCAATGACGGACATGTCTGACACTCGAATTCTGCCCATACATCACAAACTGCTGCGTAACATGCAGAAGCAGCCAGGATCCTCATCAGGGGAGCCTCGGGGTCCCCAGCAAACCCAGCAAAGTGCTTACGGGACGCTGCCGGTGAAGTTGATGCCTGCCAGGTGCTCAGAGGAGGTGATGGTGTCTCCAAACACTGGACCGTCAGCCGGCAGAAACTGGATGATGTTTGGGGGCAGGCCGCACTCCCTCAGGACTCTGTAGACTGCGTAGCTGGCAGACATGGCCGTGTCACTGGGCTTCCACAGCACGACGTTACCCTGAAGAACGGCAGTTAGAGTTAGAACACACTCAACACTTTCCAGTCTGCTAACTGCACCTCCTCAGTCCTCCATCCTGTGACCTCCAGCCTGATGGAGGCCCCCACCATCAGCCACTCAGAGGAGATGAGGAGGGAGGAACCAGAGGTGTGAACCTGTTCAGTGATGGTCCACAGAGTCTCCAGCCATGTTGGCAGCTCTGTGAGGCTGAGCTAAATGCTAACATCAGCGTGCTAACATTAGCATGGGTGAATTATTCCCACACATTACAGGACAGCTGAGATGCTGTGTGTCAAGAGTTAACATCCATCTCCTCAACATGATGTCTGGTGAAGATTATCACTGACTGATCACACTCTTGCAACAGCACACACAGAAAGACACACATTCACACTCACCATCAGAGCTGGGGTACCTGCCAGGTTCCCACCAATAGCAGTGAAGTTAAAAGGGGCCACAGCTGCTACAAAGCCCTGAGGAGAACAGGTGGGTGGAGACATCAGCTGCAGGTTTGAATGTGTGGGTGGAGGTCATCTGAACATGATGAGAAGCTCAATCTGAGGTGACAGTCTGAGAAGATCTCACCTCCAGTCCACGATAGAGCATGGTGTTAGTGCTCCCCTCAGCATTCAGCGGCTGCTGCTTCTGCAGCTCAATGGCGTGTTTGGCGTTAAACCTGAAGAAGTCAATCAGCTCTGCGGCGGCGTCGATCTCCGCCTGGACCACCGTCTTGCCCTGCAGTGTGAACATAAGGGCGCTTTCATTTATTCTGGCTCAAGAATCAAATTTAAATTCTGAATCTGAGGATGAATGAGAAGCGTTAATGTGAACACGACGCACACAAACCTGATTCAAACACACACACACTTGATTTTGAATTAACTAATTCAAACTCTTCAGACCCACATTTAAAGAGACGGTTTCATCCTAACTGATCTGAATGAAAAAATGAGTGAAATGAGTGAAAAAATGTGCAAAACGTTGCTCTGAGCGTCCAGCACCTGTCCAATCATGGTCTTGGCGAGGATTTCGGCTCTCTTGGGTCCACTGATGACATCGGCTGCCTTGAAGAGAATCTGGGCTCTGTCCTGGACGGGCTTCAGGTCCCACTCTCTCCTCGCTGCCACAGAGGCCAGGATGGCCTTGTTGATAAGCTCCTGCATTCGTCACATTCCAGCAAAAAGAAGAGTTTGGTGCAGGCTGTGGCAGTAACTTTATTTTGAAAACTTCCTCCCACACAGCGATCCACAGGCGAAAGGAAATTAATATGTCACCAACCCACCACAGTAACAAGTCAGAAACATGTCAGCTGACACCGAGGGACTTTAAAGCATTAAAAACGAGATCAGTCGTGATCTTAAGCCTCCTGAACGTCAAACCAACGGGCTCATTAAAAATGTCTCGACTCCTCCTTGAAGATTTTTATTTACAGTATTTCCCCAAGCGTTTTCGAAACCGCTGCTGTGTGGCCCCCTGAAGAGGGTCAGTCTGGACTCGACTGGTCTGAGCAGCTATAAGCTGGTTTCCAAACTGCTGTTCAGTTAATCCTTGACAAGTTAAATATGAAAACAGAAACTTTAGATAAGCTTTTTCACATGTTTGTATTAGTAGAAAGGAGACCAAAACAATTATACAAATATAATCCAGATATTCAGTGAGGTTCAACTCAACATCTGGAACATCTGTGACTGCAGCTCACCTTGTCAGCATAGCAGAACTTTGCCACCTTGTGCGAGTGATTGAACGGCTTGGAAAACAAACAAAGAAAGTCAATGAACATCAGAGTGTTGACTTTATACAAACAATAAGCTTCAAATTCAGTTGTGATTCAGCTCAGTTTCTCCTTATCAACAGAGTAAACTTGCATGTTTGAGTAATGATGCCAGCAAGCGACATGTTCAGTTTCCACATGCTCACATTACACAACACGCTGTTGGCTTTACTCACACATAACTGATATCTGATGTCTTTGGTCCACACATGTTCGTCTCCAACCACGCAGGGGATCTCCTCCGTCTTCCCCTTCAGACTGTCCAAGGCCTGAAAGGACAGAATGGAGACGAGGGCACAGAAGCTGAATTAAAGCTTGTGTTGGGGTCTTAAAGTCCATCTGTGTGATTGTTAGAGAAACACCTGGAGGTTCGAACCTTCAGCAGCTCTTTTCTTTCTGCACTCCCTTCTGTGAAGCTCAGGATTGGTTCATTTTTCACCTCCACCGCTGCACAAGGGAACGTTTTGAACCTTCAAACACACATGAACCACATGTATTTAACACTGGTCAAAGGATTTTCCCGCTTGCATTCATTCAGAGCAGGCGTCCAGTCTGAGGCAGCCAGCGGGAAACCAGCACAGACCAGCAGGCGCCTTTGGCCCAAACTGGCTTAAACTGGCCAGGAGAACCTTGGCCACGGTTGGAGGATGTTGAGCTCCCACAGCTGGTTTCAGTCTGACACTACGAGCCCCAGACCTGACAGGTGCAGGATCTGAAAGCCTGTTCAGGTTGGCTTTAATTCTCAGCTATTTCTGTTGTGAAAATGAAAAATGAAAGACTGACAACAGCAGGCTGTTATAATGACAATAAACTCAAGAGAAACATCTGCTAAATCATATTTTAGACATGACCAACATGTTCAGCATCAGAGCCCTCGTTTCTTCTTCACTACCACAATTAAAAACATTTTAACCTGTACAACTTATTCCAGCGTCACCCATTTTGTCTTGAAGTTCTGCTGTGGCAGCAGGGTATCTGGTCCCTCCTCCCCTTCATGTATGATTAACTGCTGCAGACTAAACTTTCTTAACTGAAGGTCACTGGGTGGATGATAGCCAACAGGACGGGGTAGGACAGGTGGAGGACAGGGGGAGGACAGGTGGAGGACAGGGGGAGGACAGGGGGGAGCAGGGGGAGGACGCGGGCTGGCGGGCTGGCGGGCAAGCTGGGAGCATGATGAACATTCTCATACATGCTCTGATCCAGCTGCATGCTGGACTCTGAGCTACAGAGGGTGTAGGACAGCTGTAAACACTGGCTTAGACCACTTTTTCTTTTTTAAAAACTGGGTTAGACCAGTTTTTACAGCTGTCACAGAAAAACAAACATCTGCTCTTTCCCAGAATCACTGACTGGTCTGAAGAGCGAAGGGCCCCTGAATCCTCGGGGCCACCCTCCATTAGCCTGCGACAGTTTGTGCTGTTGGACAGGAAGTCAGCTAACGTCAGCCCACACTGGAGCCTCACTGTGATCAGCTCAGATCAACAGTCAGCGGTGTGAAGCAATTAAGTGAACGTACTCAGGTTATATTAATTGTACTTTACTTTAGTAATCCAACATTCTGCCATACTTCTATTCCACTACATTTCAGAGAGAAGTAATGTACTTTTTTCAATACTTTTACTTTTGGTGTATTATATTAGATTGTAATGGTGCTTATACTTATACTTTAACTCAATGCAACATTTTGACTTTTGCTTGTAGTATTTTTACACATTATACATTATTACTGAAGTAAAACATCATTTCAACAGTACTCAAACCTACTCATGTTTTCAGTGTTTTGAATCAGAAAATCCGGACATGTGAGAAACTGGAATCAGAGAAGGTCTGGTTTTCAACTGGATAAATGACTTAAATAACTGTGAGGATCGATCAGTCTCTGAAGCTGGCGACATGAGCCCACCAGGACACCGTCGGTTACCCCCTGCTCTTCAACAGTGCAGTGTGAGCACAGACAGACTGACGATCACTGACACACTGAGGGGAAACTACCGACTGGAACGTGTTGGGACGAAGCCGCTTCAGCCTCAGATCGTCCACTTTGAAGGCGCGCTCGCAGATTAGGCTCATTACATAACGTGTGAACACACGAACAAAGCAAACCTGTACGCACTACGTTAAACCCTGAGGGCTCGGAATGACGCACTGCTCTAAATAACAAAGCGGTCGGTTGTAAGGTGTCTTAGCTAACAGCGGCTAGGTGACATGACATGTTGTAAAAGTCGTCGCTGTGGTGAAGGAGTCTCGTGTCTGCTCATGTGAACACGCATTAGGACCTACCCCCGCCAAGACTGGCACACAGCCGCCCTCAAGCGCAGCATCTTCCTGTGACAGGTCGACAAAAGTGAAGCCCAAAACGAGTCGATACACCCTCTAACACACCCGACTCAGCGGTCAAAATCTGATAGCAAACAAGCTAGACGGTATTGGTCGGGCTACGCCACTGGTTCTGGCAGTTAGCCCCAGGTTGGACCACTGACTACAAGCTGGACTGCACTAACGATTAACAGGGATCGTCTATTTTTGGAAGTCAAATTTACGCTTTTTAACTGTTGCTCACTTGAACGACAATTTAGTAATGCCGACTTAATTTTCTGAATATGAGTGACAGAAGATCGTAGATCGTAAATATCCGTCAAGAACAGTCTACCCTCCCTCCTCATGTTAAATGGAACCTTCCACGGGCGCGTCTGCGAATGGCCATTCAGCGATGAGTAAAATATCATCAGCCAATCACAGGCCACATATGATCTGCCAGCAGGAAGCTCTGCTTGAGATCCCATTCTTGAACTTTCGGTTACGTCTTCTCAGCTTTCACTCATCACGTAGCGCTCAAGTTCGCACCTTTTCTAATCAGAATTTTAGCCATTCATACAGCTATATTCGTGAACTATTAATAAACCAAAAACAACAGAACAATGACAACAACAACAAGAGGAAATAGAGAATTAACATTAAAAAACTCAATGAACATGAAAAGGGACAGACATACAAGAGATACAAGATACAAGATTTAGTTTATTTGTCACACACACAATCATACAGGGTACAATGTGCAGTGAAATTATGTATGCTACCAAAAATAGGTAAGTAAAAATTAAATATTGTAAAATAGAAAGCTTATAAAAATACTAAAATTAAAAAAGTGAAAATGTACAGTATTTACATGTAGTGCAGGTGGGAGTGGGATTGTCCAGATTAACGCTCACTGTTGAACAGACGGATGGCCTGGAGGAAGAAGCTTCTCCTCATCCTCTCAGTGTTGGTTCTCAGGCAGCAGAACCGACGGCCTGATGGCAACAGGGAGAAAGAAGAGTGAGTGTCCGGGGTGATGGGGCTGCCTGAGGATCTTCTCAGCTCTCGACCTGCATCGTTTGGTGTAAATGTCCTGCAGGTCGGGTAGAGTTGTTCTGATCGTCCTCTCAGCTGAGCGGACTTCCCTCCTGAGGGCCGAGAGGTCCTGCTTTGTGCAGCTGCCCATCCATGTGGTGATGCTCCCACTCAAGATGCTCTCAGTGGTGCAGGTGTAGAAGTTCCTGAGCACCTTGAGGGGGAGCCTGAAGTCTCTGAGGCGTCTGAGGTGGAACAGACGCTGCCTGGCCTTCTTCACAGTCCTGTGAATGTGCAGTGACCAGGACAGGTCCCGTGTGATAGTCACACCGAGGTATTTAAAATTGTCCACCCTCTCCACCTCAGACCTGCCGATGCAGAGTGGACGGATGTCCTTCTGCTGCTTCCTCCTGTAGTCCACAATCAGCTCCTTAGTTTTGCTGACGTTCAGCTGGAGGTTATTCTCCTGGCACCAGCTCTCCAGGTGGGTGACCTCCTTCCTGTAGGCCTCCTCCTTGTTGTGGGAGATTAACCCCACGATTAACCCAATAGTAAAATAGTAAAAATAAGATGTCCGTAAACAGGGACAGAATGCAATAATGGATGTAAAATAATTACTTATGTTCTGTTAGTTCATGACTTTAATTTCTGCTGCTCGTTTGAGTCTTTGATTTGAGTAACATGATTGATGAGGATTATGTTGTCTATATTCAACGAAAATCCAGATGATTTGTTCCTCATTATTCATTCATTTACTATTTGGAATATGCATTTTGGGTATTATTAGATACTAGATATTTGAAACCTTAATTTTTGACCATAAATATTACATTATTACAATCATTTAGTTTTTGTTTCTTGGCAGGCACGTTAACATACATGGATATCATGCAGTGTCAAGTCCACTTCCTGTGGACGTCCATCCAAAACAAATGTCCATAAATCCACTCAAACCGTGGAGAGGGAAGAATCATCTTGTTTGTAGCTTTTCTGTAGTATCACAGTAATGCATTGATGGCTGTCTGTACAGGCATGGCTACACTGCTAACAGCAGCCGCTAACACGAGCCGCTGATCCAGCACACATTGGAGCCTGACCAAATGTAAACAGACACTGACTAAACAGACAAGGCTCAAGTTGGAGCAGTTGTACAGTTTTGTCAGTGTCAGGTTTTTGAAATCCTGTAATTTATGACATGGATGTGCTCTACGTGAGGATATAAATGGGATATGATTTTCTTTAAACCCATTGTTGATGATTCTGTTTTTAGAGTCTGTATCATCATCAGCACTATTTATTTTCCTTATCCACTGTTTCACTTTGCTTTACTGTCAAACAGAGATCAATAAAGTCTAGTCTAATGTCTAGTTTTATCATTTATTAGCTTATACATGTATACGTCCACATAAATATATGGACACACATTAACATTCAAAAATTTAGTAGTATTTGCGTAGCGATCACCAACTTCAAATGAAGACTATCTGCTCTACTTCACTGTCACACAGACCTTCACTGGTAAGATCTTCAGATTGTGCACAGTGGAAATGAATGGAAACATCCTGTCAGTGAAAGTGTGTGTGAAGGTGTGTATGTGTGTGTTAGTATCAGGATCAGAGAACCACAGCTTTCCTCCATTCCAGTCCAGATTCACTCTGATCCTCTGGAGCTTCTTCTGCACTACGAGATCAGTGTGTGGAGCTGGTGGTGACCATGCTAAGTATTTATCTTCTTTGAACCATATTATCCACAGTCCAGACTGTATGTGTCCTTTCCTCTGGACAGACTCTGAACACACACCCAGAGTCCAGTCTGGACTGTCTCCAACCTCAACATCCCAGCTGTGAGTCCCTGAGTCAAAGCCCTCAGAGCCCAGAACAAACCAGTACTTAAACCTCTCTGGATTGTCAGGAAGCTGCTGTTCCTCTCCCCATCTCACGCTGCTCAGATCTTCAGACAGGATGAATTTTGGACCAGCAGTGTTTGGATCCAGAACCACAGGAGTGTAGGAGACCTTCTCCTTCATCTTGTTCCAGATGTTGAAGGTCAGGTTGCCCAGGTGTTTGGCCTCGTCTATCAGAGCTCCTGGGAGCAGCTGTGGCTCATCCAGCAGGGGGCGCTGCTGGACTCTTTCCACTGCAGCCTTGTAGTTGTTCAGGAATGAGACGTCTTCAGCTCTCAGCTCGTCCTCTGTGGCTCTGACTGTGTCTGAAAGAGCTGCTATCTGTCTGCTCAGAGCCTCCATCTTCTCCTTCATCATCTGACTCTTCTGCTCCTCTTCCTCCCTCAGTGCAGCCATCCTGGCCTCCTCTTCCTCTTTCAGAAACTGGTGGAGCTTCTTAAACTGATCCTGAATCCTCCTCTGTGTGTGTCGGGCCTGGACCTTAATGTGTTCTGCTGTTTGATCAAACTTCACTTTAACTTGTTCAAGAACCTTCAGCTTCTCCTTTAAGGGCTCCAGAGTTTCCTGAAGTTTCTTCTTGTGTTGTTGTGCAGCTTCATTGATGGGTCTGAATGTGTGGTTGGTGTGTTGTTCTGAGTCTCTGCAGACGAGACACACTGGCTGCTGATGGTCCAGACAGAAGAGTCTGAGTTTCTCAAAGTGCAGACTGCAGAGACCCTCTGAAGTTCTCTGATGTTCCTCCAACGAGAAGGCCTCACACAGGTTCTTCAGCACCAGGTTACAAGGTGGATGTTCCTTTGAAGATCTTTTCTTACAGACTGGACACTCACGTGTTGGTTTCTCTTTCCACCAGATGTCCAGACAGTCTTTACAGAAGCTGTGGCTACATGACAGAACAACAGGATCTCTAAAGATGTCCTGACAGACGGGACAGCAGAGATCCTCCTCTGATCTGGAAGCCATTTTGTCTCAGAATGAAGCTGAAAACACAGCAGACAGCAGGTTAAAACAGGAAGTCAGGTGAGTTTCCCCTCCCTCCAGTAGAAAGTTGCATCAGATACTTTCACTTTGAGTGATTTTTCAGTCTGCAGTTTGAAGTATTTCCCTACCGCAGTACATCAGTACTTCAGTACTGCAGTAGGGAAATATTCCGTGCTGTACCTGTCCTACTTCAGCTGAAGTGTAAAGGTATGAAGGTAAATCTTACCGTCAGTCTGAGCGTTGGCTTGTCTCCTGTCCGTGAGCACTGAACAGTGACAAAATGTTTCCTGGTTGCTGTCAGATGATGTCATGTAGGGGGCGGAGTTTTGTCAGCCCACTGATGAGTCGTTAACAGGTGATAAAAGAATGATGACTACGATCCATCGTGCTGCTTTGTCATTTGGTCAACAGTCAAAAGCACAAAGAAAACACAATCAGAACAAATTGATTTTCTTTTTTTTCTGTCTTTTAAATCACCTGAAGACCTTCAGTTAGTTTACCTGAAGAAAGTGCAGGAACTACAATGACGTCATATTATATATGTGAAGTTGTATTTCAACAGTGTGAGCGACAGGATTTTGGATTTCTCTCTCAACTGCAAGCTGATGCACATCCAGTTTGATCAGTGAACTGCATCATCCTGCTTCCTGTCTGCATTTGTGTCCAACTCCTGTTGCCCCACTGGACTTTCATGATACCTTTGGATGTTGTGCAAAATTATTCTGATAATGTACTTTTTTTTACTTTCAAATGCTCATATCTAATATTTAGGGCTTTATATTGATATTAACCTGTGTGTACCTGCTCACCACAGTTTGAACCCCACTGCAGCTGGAACGTAACGATGAACATGCAGGACGCAGCACTCAGCCTTGAAGGCACATCAGGCTGCGTTAAAAATCATTGAATGTCTTGGAAAAGTTTGGAAAACACAGAGTGTGTCTGTGTTTGCTTGTGTTGTGTGTGTTTGCTTCCTAAATGCTGCACACACGTCTTGTCACACTGATGAAGAGCTTGTTGAGCTCTCAGACGCCATAAAAACACGACCTTCATGTATATTGATGGATATTTTTCCCTTAACGCTGCTGTCCTGGAGTCTCTGGGTTCACATTGTTCACCAACAAATTTGATTCTGATTTAACTACGACTTTAACATTTAATATTAGATTCTTTGAATCCTTCTGCTTGCTGCTGTAAATGTTTGTTCATTTATTATCTTCCTCTACATCAATAAATTTACTGACACGTATTAGAAGTGAGTAGTTGTTCAACAATCACTGAATTCAAATGAAGACTATCTGCTCTGTTTCACTGTCACACAGACCTTCACTGGTAAGATCTTCAGTTTGTGCACAATGCCAATGAATGGAAACATCCTGTCAGTGAAAGTGTGTGTGAAGGTGTGTATGTGTGTGTTAGTATCAGGATCAGAGAACCACAGCTTTCCTGTATTCACTGATTTCTTACTGATATTTAAAATATCTTTCAGTGGTGACGGTGCAGCTCTGAGCTGCCAAAGCACTGAGCTCCTGCAGCCACGAGCCCCTCGAGCTGCTTAGTGGGACTTTAGTTCAGAAGCAGAGATGAAGTTTCTGGCTGCTCGTATTGATGCTCATGTTGTAAGTGCATTATTGACCTCCTGCAGCTTCATAAAAACACACCAAAGGATCAGCAGCAGAAACACCACAGTGTTGCCAGTGTGTTTAAATATAAGAGTTTATTTTAATGTTCTTTTATTAGGGCTTTTTGATTTTGTCCTTTCTTGCTGGACTTTTTTTCCTCAGCATTTCCTCGGCCAGCCTTTTACCTCCTTTGTCCTCCTTGAATGCGTTTGTGTTCAGAAATAAATTGTGATGTAACATTACTGACAAAATAAAACTTTATTGATCAGCATCGCAACCATCACCAGAAGATAAGCTGTATGTAGTTAAACCATTTTCAACATTAAAGTGATGAACACATAAATGCATCAGTCAGTACAAGCCAATAATACACATTATTCTGCATAGTGAGTACTTTTACTTTTAGTATTTTAATTAAAATGCATGACTTTTCCTTGTAACACAATACTTCTACACTGTGGCAATTAAGTACAAGTACATGATCTGGGTACTTCTCGAGGGAGTACTCACGCCCTGCGTGTCCTCCATAGTGAACGTTTGTTTTGTTACCTGTCAGGTGTGGCGTGTGATGTCTGGTCGTTAAGCACTTTGTAACTGTGATAAATACGATTTGCTCTTCTGAAACACATCAACGACATGACACAGAGAAGCCGCAGTAAACGTGTTTCAAACGGGCACGTCAGAGGGGGAAAAGACCAGTCAGTGAACAGCTGGAATGACGTCATGCAGGTGTTTCAGGCCGCCCTCACGCCTTCACAGAAGGCAACATCCGGCCTGAGCTCTGCGGTTTTTCTACACTGTAGATAAACTGAAACAAGCGTGTAAACGTGCAAATGTTGCACAGCAAAACACACACACTCAGTCTGTGGGCGTGTCCGTGTAGGGTCACCACGGCCTCCACAGCGAGCCGTGACACCGCGCCGATGAGCGGGAGGCTGAGCGCTTCCGGGCCGCGCTCCGCCGGCTCTGCTCCCCGGACACGTGCCTCTGCAGGGCGGCTCTCTGCAGCACGTAGAAGCGTTTGATTTCCTCCATCTCCGCGGGCCGCAGGGGGGCGTGCAGCGACAGGTGGCGCAGGGTCTCCTGCAGACACTGGGAGAAGCCCTGGGAGTAACTGGGGGCGACGCGGACCAGGGCCCGCTGCCTCAGGAGGCCCGCAGCCAGCTCCAGGATGTCGGCCTTCTCCAGCCTGCAGGGGGGCTGCCCGCCGCTCGGCTCCGCGCGGGTCAGGAGCGCCCTGAGCCGCTCGATGCTGTGGTTGATCCGGTCCCGCCGCACCTTCTCCACCATGAGTTTCCGCAGCTGAGGAAGGAGGGGGGGGCACGTTAGACCCGTAGAGACGGGAGACAGGACGGGGGGTGTCTGTGCGCTGTGTCGGTGTCTCACCTTGTTGGAGCTGCTGTGCTCCGCAGCTTTGGCTTCAGGTCTGCTCTGAGTCACGGGAGCCATCTCACAGTCTTCAGTCACACGGGAGTCCGAGGAAAACCAGTGTCCACCGCGGTACTTATAGGTCCGGGAGGGGCTCCGTGTGCGTGGACATGTCACACTTGAGACTTTCCCACAGTCCGCAGCCTGTCATAAAGTCCGCACTACAAACAGCGTCCTGTCTGCGGCACCTCCTTCACTTCCTGAGCTGAAGTGTGCCGCTCACACCGCCCACCTGCCGTCTGCGGGACGTGCCAGGAAAACCACAACGTGAAGAGGATCAAAGCAGGCTGCTGGACGTGAAGCCCTCAGAAACAAACCGTGTCACGTGTGCGAGCTGCAGGGGGGCAGCGTGTGTGTGTGTGAGGGGGGGGGCTCCACGCGTCACCCCGCGGGACGTCCCGGGTGACGTCTGAGCCCGTCAGAGCTGAGAAGTTGATGTTCCTGTTCAAACAGATCTTATCAAGTCTGCTTCTGTGACACCATGTGCTTTGGCGACAGCTGAGCCTGGACGTTCATGCTAATAAAGTTGATTTGAATTTGAATTTGAGAGGCTGTGGGTTTTGAGGTGGTGGCAGGCTGCTTGAGGTTTCCTGTACTTCCTCCACCCACTCACAACACAGAACACAAACCAATCAATACATGATGGGATCAATAAGACCAGCAGTGCGTTCAGTCGCTGAGATGAGCTTCGTCACGTTGTGAAGTGACGCGTGGTGACGTAGTTCTGCTCTGTGGTGCTGTGGAGGAGCTGGTGGATGTGGGTGGTGTTGGAGGAGGAGGTGTGGAAGTGTGCCGTCTCCCCTGAGACACACGCACACAACCAAGAGCTCAGCTGCTCCGTCTGATGACATCACGTGTGTGAAACCTCCTCATCACAGGAAGTGAAACACACACAAGATGAAACGTTCAGGCGCTCATGTTGTTCGTCCGCTCCTCATCGTTACCTGCTGCGTGTGTCCAAGCATTTTTTATTTTATGCTTCCTGTACTTTGGCAGGGAGGACCAATGAGATGACAGACATGAACAAAGATGGCGGACGCGTCTCCACTTCCTGCCGCTGAAACGGAGCCGGTGACACCGTTTGCAGCCCGTGACGGCACATAAAAAGAGAATAAAATACACATGCAGTACATGTACACAACTATACACATGAAAGTACCCCTTTATACGTGAACTCACTTCACATCGGCAGAGCGACTCCACAGCACATCACGCAGCAGCGTCACGTCTCGTTTCCTGCTGCGATCAAACAAACGTGAAGGCGACGAAGCCTGACTGACTTCTGACTGAGGAAGCAGTTTCAAAGCACTTTTCTTTTCTCCAGCAGCTTTTCTGGGGCTTCAGTGAACGTTTGGTTCCAAGGTGCAGGAACACAAGAATATTAAACTGAAATAAACCATCTCACAGAATCTGAGAGCTCAAAGTCTTCACATCACATGACCTGTGACATCATTCGGTCCGTCAACTCTTTGGAGCGATTTTCCTTTCTTCATTAAACACTGGAAGCTCAGCTTACTTTAACAGATTTGTGTGTTTTAGATCGAATATTTCAGTGTGAAATTCCATTTTAATGGTTGATTTGGTGGTGTTTTCAGCACACCACACCACCTCACTGTGGCTGTTGGACACACAGCAGGACGCTCCAACGGTCACACGTGTGTTTACTGAGTACAACTACTGCAGATACTATGTGTACTATCATATCAAACACTCAGGTCCTGCCAGACCCTCGATGTAAAACGAGATGTTTTCCCCGTCAGGTGGTGCGTGTGAACTGATCTGGTGTCAGCGTGTTGTGTCTTATCTTTATGTCTTTATGTCCCTCATCAGGCGGCTGTGGGAGCCGCTGCACATCTGCAGCAGACAGCAGGAAGCTTCCCAGGTAATAAAAGTGTGTGTGTGTGTGTGTGTGTGTGGCTTCACATACTCCCCCTCCCCCCCCTCCACTGAGGCCACGAGGCCAGTTAACCATGAGATAATTGATGCCTCTCTCCTATTGTTGTGTGGGCTTCGCCCACTGGCCTCAGAGTGTGGGAAAGCTAATCCTGCCTGGGACTCATGGCTTTGTAATGCTAATGTGGGCCTATAAATACAGCAGAGGGATCCTGGCTCACATCACAGCTCACTCTGCTCTCCCTCTGAAGCTCTGCTCTCCACCACAATGGCTCCAAGCAACACCAGAGACTCTCCCGTCTCCATGCTGTCCACCAAAGACAGACACAAAGTAAGTCCTGCTTCTCGTTCAGTCTAATGAGTCTTGTGGCCCGCTCGGCTCCTTTTCTCTGTGGCTTGGCTTCGCCGGCTGTGTTGCTGACCGAGCTTCCTGTTGTGTCCACCAGCTGAGGAAACCGGTCGTGGAGAAGATGCGGCGAGATCGCATCAACAGCTGCATCGAGCAGCTCAAGGTCCTGCTGGAGAAGGAGTTCCACAAGCAGGACCCCAACGCCAAGCTGGAAAAGGCCGACGTGCTGGAGATGACCGTGGTGTTCCTGAAGCAGCAGCTGCAGCTTCGGAGCCCGGCGGCTCGCACGGCTCACGGCGACGGCTACTCCCGCTGCTGGAAGGAGACGCTGCGCTTCCTGTCCGCCAACTCCCTGAAGGAAGCCACGCTGCCCGACCTGCGCCGCCTCCAGGACGCCGGCCCCACGCCGGCCCTCTGCTCCCACAGCCACAGCCAGGCCGCGGCCAAGCAGCCGCCCGCCGCCGACAGAGCCGTGTGGAGGCCGTGGTAGAAGCTCCACAGCAGCACTGATGGATGTTCTCCGTCACTCAGCCTGTATGGGATATTTCTGCACTTCCTGTTGTGTCGCTTCGGTTTCTGGACCGTTTGGCTCCTGTGGAGTCGACTTGTGAACATTCTTACACTGAATCAGTGTCGTGCAGCCGAGGAGACGCCTCCTCAGGGTTTCGTCTTCAGTGAAGTGAAGACTTGTTTGACTTGTAGCCTTTCATAAAGGAAAACTGTCAGGTGTTTTTGGTTTTGTGACGTTGAGTCTCAGCTGTGTTCACCTGCTGATGTTTGAATAAATTGCTTCTACATCTTCAAATCTCTGAGTTATTTTCCTTTTTCACTTCCACTCCAGAAGTTTGGTCCATCGTCTTCCTGTGGCTGCAGGACGGACGAGAGGAGACAGTTTGTGTCATCGTGTGGCTCAAATGTTTAGAAAGTGAGCTGAAACAAAGCAGATGATTTGGACTGCTGACAGGTTGTTAGTACATGTACACAGTATTGCAGTACTGTACCACCTGTGACACTGCCTCTGTGCTCAGGTACTACTGAGAAGTTTAATGAAATCAAAGCACCAATAACAGTCAGTGCTAACAGAAAACTGTAGTCCAAGTACCAAAAGTCCAAAATGATCCCAAATAGGAAAATCTGAACAACAGCTGATCTAATCATCACATAATATCATGAGTACTTCTGAAAATACTGCTGAACAAACTGGACACCGTGTACATGTACGAGTCTTTGGGTGTATTATTACTTCACTTTGCTGTTGTGCTCACTTTCTCCTGCAGATCTCATGAAGAGAAATGAGCCTGAAGCCCCCGTGACTCCACAAAGACACGAGGTCTAATGTCTTATCTGAGGACAGGGACCAGGCTGTCCTAACAGACCCTGTCCTCAGATCAGCAGCAGACTGAATTGAGTTCAAAGCTGTTCACAGCTCCATTCTCTTAATTTACTGTATGAAACATGTTGTACAGATGAGCAGCGTGTCCTCTCAGGCTCAGAGCAGACTGCAGGTCCTGGTCCTGCAGGTCCTGCAGGTCCTGCAGGTCACACGTGCAGCCTCCATCAGAGGGCGTTGAACCGCACTCTGAGTGTGTCCGAGGTGCTCGTGCTTTGTGTGCTGAGGCCCCCGGGCGGGCGGGCGGGCGGGCGCTGGACTCTGTCAGATCTGGTTTCATCAAACAGCTGCCTGCCTGGCTGCAGGGCGCGTCTCCCCTGTGTGGAGTCTGCCTCGGTGCTGCTTTCCCACAGTCCTCAGCCCGACTCCCCCTTCATCCCCAGGACAAAGGAAGTGTGCCGTGTTAAATTACCCGCACACACACTCAGTGTGATGGTGAGAAAGACCCTGACCCGGCTGCTGGCTGCCCCCCTTCCTCTGCTCACTAATCTGCCTCCTGATCTGGAGGGAAAAGCGGGCTCAGAGCGGATCTGCATCGTGTTTGTCAGGCCTCAATAATCAGGAGAAGTATATACTGAAGTATTTTTACCATTTTTTTGGCACTGGTACTGCAGTACATCTCAGAGGGAGACGCTGCACTTCTTTCACCTGACAGCTTCAGTTACTGCTGAGTTTACACAGTAAAGGAAAGGAAAGGAAAGTGACATATCTTGTCATTGGAGGGAACTCACTCCAACGAAATTTGTTCTCTGCATTTAACCCACCCAAGTGACGTGCACACACACACAGCAAACCCGGGGCAGTGGGCGACCGCGTGCAGCGCCCGGGGAGCAGTGGGGGTTAGGTACCTTGCTCAAGGGTACCTCAGCCATGGACACCGGGACGGGGAATCGAACCAGCGATCCACCGGTTACGGGTCCGACACCCTAACCGCTGATCCACGACTGACAGTATTAAAGTACCAAACAGTTCACACACATGGTTTACTGCACCGAGTACTTTCACATACTTTTACTGAAGGATCATTTTTAATGCAGTCTATTTTCTTTGAGTTCTGACATTAAAAACTGGTGATTGTTTTTGTCCACAAGAGAACAAATGAAGCAGACAAAGAAGTACTCAGATCCTTTACTTTAGTAGAAGTACAACAGTGTAAAGGCCCTGCTGTCAAAAGTATTATGAAGTACTACACAGTAATCGGCTGCTGTTATCTGAAGTATTAGTATAAACTAAGCAAGATTTTGGATGCAGGACTTGTAACGGAGTACTTTGTACTGTCACTGCACCAGTACATTTACTCAAGTGAGGGATTTGAGTTCTTCTCTCATCAGTGAAAACTTCAAAGAATCATGAATAAATCATTTTTACGTTAAAAACTGCACTCATCAGCAGGTTTCTATTTGAAAACAGCAGTAACTGCAGTATAACTGTGTACTATGCAGTGTGACTTGAGGGACGGCGCGGGAACTCTGTGCCCTGCTCTGATGTCAGCAGGCACAAGGCGAGCTGCAGGACAGGACTGTCCCTCCCAGGTGAGAGTGGATGGGTTTACACACACACACACACACACACACACGCACACACACACACCTCCTGTTATCAGCCCGATCAGTCAATCAATTTGTCTGCCATCAGTCGTTTATTCTCTGAAGCGGTTGATCGAAAACAAGAAAACACAGAAAAGATGATTTGTAAAAGTTCTTTATTTTCAGATTTCTCTTTGGAGAATACAAGTGCGTTTAATTTTCCACAGGAAAAGACTTTTGTTTTCACACTGACTGTAACAACTGGACAACACACAGTGTCAACCTCTCATTTCACAGAAACGTCTGCTGAGGGACCCTGAAGGTCCTCAGACTCTCAGGCTGATGCTCTGATGCTGAGGCTTCAGGAGGCTCAGCAAGCCGAAGAACATTTTCCTCAACATGAAGAAGCTCAAAGTCATTTCCACGCCGACCTTCAGAGAGATCAGAGAAGAAAGGAAACATCCGCTGAATAAAGATGTGGAGGTCAGACTCCTACAGGCTGAGTGACGGAGAACATCCATCAGTGCTGCTGTGGAGCTTCTACCACGGCCTCCACACGGCTCTGTCGGCGGCGGGCGGCTGCTTGGCCGCGGCCTGGCTGTGGCTGTGGGAGCAGAGGGCCGGCGTGGGGCCGCCGTCCTGGAGGCGGCGCAGGTCGGGCAGCGTGGCTTCCTTCAGGGAGCTGGCGGACAGGAAGCGCAGCGTCTCCTTCCAGCAGCGGGAGTAGCCGTCGCCGTGAGCCGTGCGAGCCGCCGGGCTCCGAAGCTGCAGCTGCTGCTTCAGGAACACCACGGTCATCTCCAGCACGTCGGCCTTCTCCAGCTTGGCGTTGGGGTCCTGCTTGTGGAACTCCTTCTCCAGCAGGACCTTGAGCTGCTCGATGCAGCTGTTGATGCGATCTCGCCGCATCTTCTCCACGACCGGTTTCCTCAGCTGGTGGACACAACAGGAAGCTCGGTCAGCAACACAGCCGGCGAAGCCAAGCCACAGAGAAAAGGAGCCGAGCGGGCCACAAGACTCATTAGACTGAACGAGAAGCAGGACTTACTTTGTGTCTGTCTTTGGTGGACAGCATGGAGACGGGAGAGTCTCTGGTGTTGCTTGGAGCCATTGTGGTGGAGAGCAGAGCTTCAGAGGGAGAGCAGAGTGAGCTGTGATGTGAGCCAGGATCCCTCTGCTGTATTTATAGGCCCACATTAGCATTACAAAGCCATGAGTCCCAGGCAGGATTAGCTTTCCCACACTCTGAGGCCAGTGGGCGAAGCCCACACAACAATAGGAGAGAGGCATCAATTATCTCATGGTTAACTGGCCTCGTGGCCTCAGTGGAGGGGGGGGAGGGGGAGTATGTGAAGCCACACACACACACACACACACACACTTTTATTACCTGGGAAGCTTCCTGCTGTCTGCTGCAGATGTGCAGCGGCTCCCACAGCCGCCTGATGAGGGACATAAAGACATAAAGATAAGACACAACACGCTGACACCAGATCAGTTCACACGCACCACCTGACGGGGAAAACATCTCGTTTTACTACCCACCCAAACGTCTGTTCAAATGACTGAAGTGTAGAAATGTAAAGACTCATGCAGAGTCGTTCAGCAGGTCACTAAAACAACACTTCAACTTTACTTCTGGAATAATTTATCAAACATGCAATGAAGAAACACAGCAGGTTCATAATTCAACAGCCAGGAGTGGAAAACAAGTATGTTCTCAAGTAATGAAGTACTTGTACTTCGTATTTCTGTGTGATATCAAATGAATCATTCTGTTGGGTTTCTCTAAAACCAAATGAAAGAGTTTGGTCTTGAGCTGCTCTGATGGAAACTCATGAGACGACTGTTGTTGTTGTGATTTGGTGCAATACAAGTTTATGAATCTCAAGTGAGGCTGTGCTGCTGCAGAAACACTGTGAGCAAACGTCGCTGAGCTTTCAGATTTCCACAAACACACCACAGAGTTTGTTGTCCTCTGCAGGCAAACGCAGGGAAACACTCAGAGAGAAATGGAGGGAAAAAGTAACTGTCAATTAAACACGATTATCCAGAGTCCTGTGGGAAGGCACACTTCTATTGTGTGTGTCCCCTCCCCCCTCTCCTCCCCCTCCTCCCCCTCCGCTCATCCCTTTAGGAGAACATGTAATAAATGGGAAGGAGAGTGTGGGAAAGGAGGTTGGGATCCTGCTCACACACACCCTGCAGTCAATAGAGACCCCCACCTCCCCCCACCTCCCCCCACACAGAGGCTTTCAACCTGCAGGATCAGATCAGCGAGTCGGGGGACGCATGGGGGACGTCTCCCTGAGTTCCCGCGCTCGTTCACACCAAGAAGGCCTCATGAGAGTTTCAGTGTGTTGATACTCACCTACTGATGACTGCACCACCTCCTCCTCCTCCTGCACCACCTCCTCCACCCCCAATTTGCTCCCCGGGCGCTTGATGCTGCCCACTGCTCCTGTGTGTGTTTCACTGCATGTAATTTGCCAGGTGTTGCATGTGTGTGTTCAACTCAGGATGGGTCAAATGCAGAAGACGAATTCAGTGTGTGTATGTAAAAATATATATACTGTCAATATAGTGATTCTTCTTCTTCTCCTCCAGCCCTCTCAGTACTGTCATGGAACTGGAAGAAAGACAAAATACTTTGAGTACATGAAGCTGATAGTACTTCTGTGGTTGAATGAAGTTTACCTGTAATGGAGTTTCTGTTTGTTCAAGCAAACGTGTTTAATTGTGATGAATGTGTGACTTCAGATGTGACCCTGGTTGCCCCGAGTGAAGGAGGAAACTCAGAGTAATTTGGACGTCTTTAATGTGTGTTAATGACCATGAAAGAGTGTGTGTGTGAGTGTGTGTGAGGAGGCAGATGGTCTGTTGGAGGGAAACCTTCACATCCTTTTCTTCTCTGGTCCTTCACACATTTCTGAGACGTGAGTCATGACACAGAATGCAGATGAAAACACATCACTGGGCCTGTAAACGCATTCCAGCATGGACCCCTGACACACACACACACACGCCACACAACACGTCTCCATGGTTTTGAGCCCAGATGCCTCAGAGTGTGTGTGTGTGTGTGAGTGTGTGTGAGGACCTGAGGAATGTGTGAGAGCAGCAAGCGGCTCCTCGTTCCCACACTTCAGCCTCCTTTCAGGGCAGCAGCCCACCCTGCGGCGGCCTCTGATCCTCCAGCCCCTCATTATGTTCCGGCCTCAAAGGGCCATCTGGACAGCCGGGGGGGGACGGCTCGCTGCTTTCAGACCCCCACTGCACCTCGGAGCGTGCAGGTAAACGTTAATGAAGGCGCTGGTGTCCCAGAAGACCAAAACGAGACTCTCCGCAGTAAAAGTACACAAGTATTATCAGGCTCGTTGGAGTATCAGCAGGACGTGTCGTCCTCACCGCAGGGTTTGGGAGTCGACTGACAGGCTGTAGCTGCTGGAGAAGCTTCAGACCCGAGAGCAATGCATGCTGGGAAGGCGGCTGGACGAGCGTCACGTCAAACATTTCTTAACTTAACTTGCATAAAGTTAACGACAAAAGCTGAGCTGATTTCACTGAACTCCTGTGGGTTTGAGTCTGTTTTTTCATTTTACTTACTACTTTGTTTTAACATTTAAATGTAATTTTTTGCCACCTCCGTCACTGTTTTGTGATTGATATGAAGTGACTGCAGATTAATGAAGATTAATTACACCAGGTCCCCGGACCACGTCCAGGCTCAGGGGTCCGGCTTTTCTTATCCTGGAAATGTCAGGAAGCAGCAGAATGAAACAAACCTTCACTGGATGCCACAGTTTGTCACCTGTGATGGCAGCTCAGAGTCACTTTGGTTTGTTTCTGACATTTATTTTGAAAACCTATCACATCACATCTGTTCACTTTACTAAAAAATGCAAAATGCTACGTTATAATAAATACTTGCTGAGTAAAGTTTTGCAGTTTGTGTTCAGCACGACGAGCTTCAGGTGTACAAACTGTGATGTCTCGATGAGTCAGTCAGCCTCACCAATCACAGCTCAGGTATTCAGTGAAAGTCTGAATACTTCGCAGTAGAAATACTCTGTTACGTGTGAAGGTCCTTCACAGGACGTTTATCCGCTGTGGGACTGAGAACAAGCCTCGAGAGGTTCAGGGTTCAGGGTTCCTTTGTGGAGTTTTTTGGCGGGAGCGAATCTGTCTCTGAGTGAAAGGTCCAGCTGCTGCTCACAGGACAAAGACGAGCTGACGACTGGGACGTGTGTCCCGCGTCCCCCCCAGCCCCTCCGACACGTTCCCGCTCCGAAGTGCGGCCATGCGGTCGTAAGCAGCTTAACGTTTGCACGTGAACGTGGCGGCGGCCTCGTTCTGACACTCGGGCTTCTGGACGTCGAGCTGCTCGCTGAGGACAACAAAGAGCATCTGATAGGTGGACACCAACGCCGTCCTCCTCCGTCAGGTGGACGCGTCACACACTCCACCGTCAACAACAGGAAGCATTGCAAAGCATCTGACGGTGACGTAAGAAGTATCAGTACACACTCAGTGTAAAAGTACTGCGTTATAAAATCCCTGCAGTCAAACTCTTAACCCTAGAACACTAACGTTAAAATTAGTAACACCATCACTAACGTTGGGTATATTTTACCCGATATAATATCTCGGATAAAATTTAAGATTAAGATATATATATATGTATATAATATATATACATATTTTGTCATTGGAGGGAACTCACTCCAACGAAATTTGTTCTCTGCATTTAACCCACCCAAGTGACGTGCACACACACACAGCAAACCCGGGGCAGTGGGCGACCGCGTGCAGCGCCCGGGGAGCAGTGGGGGTTAGGTACCTTGCTCAAGGGTACCTCAACCATGGACACCGGGACGGGGAATCGAACCAGCGATCCACCGGTTACGGGTCCGACACCCTAACCGCTGATCCACGACTGCCCCACATACAGTTTATCACACCAGCGTTCATCATGCCATATAGGACACACAGTGGCCACCTCGTGGTTTTTCTTTCACAGCTGTACTGAGCACACATTTGGTCCAAAGTATCAACACATCCCTTCATTTGGTTGTAAAATTCGATCACTTCAAAATTGTGTGGGTGAAAATCACCCGACGTTAGTGTTCTAGGGTTAAGCATAAACAAGCAAGTAAAAGTACTCTTGATGGCTGCTTTCAGAGTACAGCATGAAGTACAAATTACAGCTACAATTACACTCTCACTCTGACCTCCTGGCTGATGAGGAGCTGAGGACAGAGGACGACTCCACAGACCAGAGTCCGGTCTGCAGCGGCCCCTGCAGGCCCCTGCTGGCCACTGCTGGCCCCTGCTGGCCCCTGCAGGCCCCTGCTGGCCACTGCTGGCCCCTGCAGGCCCTCGAGCAGCTCAAAGGCCCCAGTTTGTTCTGAGAACAGGAAGAGACGAATCAGATGTGAGCTTCCAGAGAACAAAAGCTCGACTCTCCATCCTGTGAGAGGATGAAGACGTTCACACTCAGCTGGTCAGCAGACACAAGAGAAGCAACATTTCACACACACGAGGAGAACGAAGGCGAGGCCGACATCAGCGTGTGTGTGTGTTTTCCCCTGCTGCTTCACACACAGGCGTCCCTGCCCCGTCTCCATGGACACAGACCTGGTGGAGTCACTCCATGCTGCCACCTTGTGACCAAAGTGTGACACAAGAGGAGACTCTGCTTCACTTCACACTGAGAGCTTTAAGCCACCAATCAGCTGCGCACTTTATCAGTCCACAGACTGATGTGACCTGAGTGTCGTTACCATGACGACCGGCCCTGAACAGCATCAACAGCATCCAGCCTTTACGTCGCCTTAAACTTTAAACTACAATAAACACCAGTTGTGTTTATGTGTAGAAATGAGTGTTAAACATCAGCGTGTGAGCGTTTAAACAAACATACAAGCGAAAGACTGCTGTGCTTCTGAGGGGACAGCGTCCACACGGAGACACTCGCCGTGTCGTCTCTCTGTCTCACGCTGACGAGGACACAACAGGAGCTCCAGAGGGACACCGGCTGCTGATCAGTCATCTCATTCTTGTGCCTTTAAAAGGTGCTTTGATGAAGGACTCCTGCTTTAATGTTCGGATCGTCTTTGAAAGTCACAAACTTTATTTCAGCTGCTCGTTCTGCCGCTGAAGGCGGCGCCAAGCAAAGCAGACGCTTCAAATGTGACTTCAGCAACGATAAGACGACACGTGTTGGATTCTTCAAGTCTCTGCACGTCAGACTTCATCTTTGATGTCCCACTGAAACAACAGAGCGAGTGAACGAACACGAACACACACACACACACACACACACACACACACACACACACACACCTACCTGTTTGTTGTGGTTTCATTCCGGTGTGTGTGTGTGTGTGTGTGTGTGTGTGTTTCCTCCTGCAGGAACACAAACAGACGCAGAGATTAGGATAAGGACGAACCATCTGACTGCAGCGTTCACACCTGAGACAGACGACAAACTGTAAAGGACGAGTTCACAGGTTTTTGGTCTTGTGGGCCTCGGAGCAGAAACCAGGCAGCTAAACAACACGTTCGGCCAACATCACGACTCACACTGAACATACAGAGCGACTGTGACAGTTCAGCAGGCTCGAAACCAGGGGGCCGACTCAGCCTGGGGGTCCGGGGTCCGTTTACCAGCTGTGTTGTTGTTCTTTCTGGTCAGACTCTGTCCACCTCCAAACACTCAGAATACAGGTGCACTAACATCCGTCCACATTTAGAGCTGCCACAATCGATCGATTAGGCGATTAATCAATCAGTCAACTGAAAGAAAATCAGCTGCCAACTATTTTGGTATCTGATTCATCCTTTCAGACATTTTTGAAACATCTGCTGGTTCCAGCTTCTGACGTGTCAGCATTTGTCGTTTGTGACAGGAAACGAAGAGTTTTGAGTTTTGGACGCTCGAAGAAAAGGAAATCGTTTCCTCAGATCACATGAAGAAGTCTGAGCAGGTGAGTGCAGGAGACCCGCAGACAGCAGCTCAGGTTACAGGTGTGTGTGTGTGTGTGTGTGTGTGTAAACAGTCATCAGTGTGTGTTGTGTGATGAGAGGCTGACAGGAAGGGTGTGTGTCGCTGACGCCTTTCATCTGGAAATACAGGATTTAGGAAGAGGAAACTGCAAACACTCATTTTTATCTGTCGATGCTCTTTGATGTTTCACAGCCGAGTCTCAGAACAAACGCGAGTCCGGAGAGCAGATTTACCCTCCCGATGTCGTCCTGACACCCGAAACCGACGCCGGCGCCAACAGGAAGCTCCTGCCGTCGTCTTTTAACGCTTCAGTCCGGGAGCAGCGTCAAACGCTCACAGTTTCATCTTCCATCACCGAATAACCTCTGAGTCTTCAGTCAGTGGACGCGACTTGTGCGCTCGAGTCTCTCCCGTTACCTGACGTCCCATCACACACCTGGGGGGGGCGGAGCTTCAGCAAGTAAAAGCAGGTAAAGCTTCAGTGTTTCATCCTGCAGCCTCAGTCAGGACGGCAGCATCTGAAGGTGAGACAAAGACGAATCTTCATCATTACACTCCGTCATGTTTCATAGGAATATATGTGTGTACATGTACTGCAGTTTGTATACTGTGTACTTCATGTTCACATTTGTTTATAATGAGCTCCATTTTACAGCTTTAATCTCCATTTTAATGATAAAGTACTCAAGTATAATCACTTGTACTGGAGTATTTCCATTATGTACTACTTCATACTTGTACTCCAGTCTGTTTATCTTACAGCTTTAGTTACTTTGAACATTTTTATTATTAATAGCAAAAAACAGCAGTGTGTATTAAATGAGCTCCCTCAGCTGAGGAACACGTGAAATGGGCCATTCTGCTTTATGAGTACTTTTATTTTACTTTATGTATATTTTGATGTTATTAACTTTATACTTGTGCTTTTTTAAAATTTTTACAATTTCTACACTGCGGAATTAGTACTTTTACTCAAAGATTAACATACTTCAATTTGTTGTTCTTATTTCTGAATAATGAAGTATTTAAATGGATTGTTTCAATGATGCGCAGTTAGTTAGCGTGCTAGCTTGTTAGCTCTGTGCCGACATGACAAAACATCTGCACAGCTGTGTCAGTATGATGTCCTCATGGCTCCAGTCAACCCCCACCGTGCAGCAGTTTAACTCCTACTGAGGAGCTGCCGTAACACTGGATGCTGACACACAGCTAACACGCTAAGCTAATAAGCTACGACAGCTTCCATCCAATCAGAGCTCAGTTCTGTGAGGCGGCTGTGTTGCTGGTTGGTGATGTGTCAAAGGTCCAGTTTGAACAGACGCTCTTCGCCGTCACCAGGGAATCCAGTGAGTTCATCGCGGTGAACTGATTCCCCGTGTGCTCTAAGGTGTGTTTTGCTTTGTGCTGCTCGTCTCATCAAACAGGTGAAATCACTGGCTCAACAGCTGATTGATGAATCTCAGTTGACAAGACTGAACACTTTATCCTGCAGCCAACGGCGCAGGGCAGAGAGCACACTGAGGAGTGTCGGCTAAACTAATGACCAGCAGGGGGCGACTGCACTGGCTTCAAACAGAAGTCTGATTGTATGCGAGCTTACAGGAAAACGAGCTTCTCAGATGATTTGCTCATACGGAAGTACAGATTAGAAGCACTGAATGAAACACTGCAGGCTGTTGGGCTGAGCGGATGCCGAGCGTACAAAGTCCAGGACTGTCACTCCAGAATCAGGGTCTGAATCCCGTCTGAGGTCCGCTTTAGACAGTTAAAGCTCTTTGGTGAAAGTTAGGAAAAGATCCGGATTTTGATTACGTGTTTTGAAAAATCAGTTCCTCATTTAATCTTCATGATTCATGAATACGCACACAAATTTTCCATTTTTAGTTTGTGCTGACATGAAATGTAATCATGACGTGTCATCGCTATTTCACGAACTGCTGTGAGACTGCATTGTCCTCTCCGAGGTGTGTTGGAATACAGGAATACTCTGGTACAAGTACCTCAAAACTGTACTAATGTACGGTACCTGACTGACTCTGTGTCTCTCAGCAGTCTCTGTCTCAGCTGTCTCTGTGTCTCCGCAGGTCAGCAGGAGGACCAATCACTGAGCTCTCTGCTGGTCTTTCAGGTGTGTTCCTCCGCAGCAGGTAATCAGTACAGGTCACATGATGAACTCCACCTTCTCTCCATCATCTTACTTGAGCTTCAGTCTGTCTCCCTCTGCTGCTCACCGTGAGGACTCTCTGTCCGGCTCCGTCCCCTTCCTCCTCTACCCCTCCAGCATGGACCCCTATAAAGGTCCGATGAGGGCCCCCGGCCCTGGGCTGCTGCCCTACCTGGCCCCCTTCCATCACCACGGGCACTTCAGCGTGTATGAGTGTCCCTTCGAGCCGGCGTTCATCCAGAAACGTAACGAGCGAGAGCGCCAGAGGGTGAGGTGTGTGAACCAGGGTTACGCCAAACTGAGGGACCACCTGCCGGGCCAGAGCACCGACAAGAGGCTCAGCAAGGTGGAGACGCTGAGAGCCGCCATCAGGTACATCAAATACCTGCAAGGCCTGGTGGAGCTGGAGGACGGCAGAGTCAACAGTTCGTCTCCTGGACCAGACTGTGGAGGACAGTCTGAAGGAGTCCACTCCGAGGTCATGGTTTAACAACGCCACCTTCAACTTCCTGTTTGACTTGAACTACATGAAGACAATCCATCACAGCAAACACACGCTGACTTGAACACTCATGTTTCATCAGAAAAGAATCAAACGCTGCATTGCTGTGTGTTTCTGTTAGAGTCTGACGGACAGAACAAACTGAATACAAGAATAAAACCATCAAAAACAACTTCAAGTGAGACTGAAAGCTCAGTTTTGATCCTAAAAGTTTGACAAATAAAAAAGGGTCTACTTACTACTACTACTGACGTTTAGCAGGTTTTTTATCAGGTTCACCATCTTGACGCATGCTAACTCATGATCATCATTTGTTCGTGGCGGAGGAAGTAAACCACGCCCACTTGTACACGACACTACGGTGGCCATGGAGGACAACAGACCACAGCAGACGTGACAAATGGAAAATGTTAATAAAGGTAGAAATTTTAGCAACCACAGCCCAAGAAATAACAATAACTACAACTTCTGTCTGTTTGAATCATAACACTAAACAAAAACCAAATAACTGCATAATACATACCAAAATACTGAAAATAACACAATATAGGTATTTTAGCAAGTACTACATAGAAGTAATGAGTCTAACTGCTGTATATTTATTCATAAACGTTGATATTATAAGCCAGTATACTAAGTGAGCTGTTAAAAACAGCCTGACTGATGCAGTATGTCTCAGGCTTTTATTGTGAAAGGTAGGAAAAAAGGAAGAAGTCTTTCTGTATGGCTGCAATTTACATTAGCACAATAAAAGTTTGCCATCACACTACAGAGCCTTCTGTCATTATTTCATTATCTTTGTAAGCACGGACACAACTTCTAACCTTCATGAACATCACGTTGTAGTTTTTGTTTCTTTGGTGATGCAACTAAAACTCAAACCACATGCGATTCAACTTCTGTGCATTTAAAAAAGCACTGGACACGCTGAGAGATTTTGAAGCTAGCATGGCTAAATGCTTGGAGTGCTTGGCTGTAGGTGGCGCTGTGCTTCAGTGCTTACCGGATGATGGGGACAATAACACGGCAGCAGTACCTCTCCTCTCCTGCAGGTGGCAGCAGCAGACGAGCCTGTCAGGAAGCAGTAAAACCAATGACCTTTTCTGTCACATTTAAAGGCTTTTGTTTGTCATTTTCTAGGAAGGTCAGAGAGAAAAGAAGTGAGTGAGCCAGTGTGTGATCATTAAATACTGATTTAATATTTAATTGTTATATTTAGTTGTGAGGAAATGATGAAGCAGTACAAGTCACCCACCAAACAAATGCGTTAGAAAAATAAAGTATCAGAAACATCTGTTGTTTCCTGCAGCAGATCTCCTCTCTGACAGTGGTCTGATTAACATGTGGCGTCCCCTTTTAATCACTGGTCACCAACACACGGGCTGACACAAGATCAGTTCATCACATCTCTGTCAGTGTTTAACAACATGCAAACACGTCACAGACGAGACATTTTACCGACTCCGAGTCTGTTCAACATCGTTATTTACTCTACTAACACATTCAGCCTTTGGGCTTCTTTTTATGGGGACGAGTTATCATCAATTTGTGTAAAATCATGTCTATTAATATTCACACACAAAGTGAGTTTGTGAAAGACCAGATTTCAAGAAATACTTTAAAGTTTTAAATAGAGTTCCCTCATTTCTCCCCAAAGACTAACCGAACAGGCAATCGATCATCAATTAATCTGTGAGGTCAATTATCAAGCTAAAAACAAAAATCTCTGCTTCCTTCCAGTTCCCCAAATGTAAAGAGGTCCTTGCGAGTCCATTAAACCAATTAAAAGATGAGATTAGAGCACCCAGAAGTGAAGACTAAATTTAAATGCTAACAGCTAAAAGGTTGCAGCTGCTTTGAATCGAGGCCAACTCATCTGAGGAGTCCGGCTCACGTTCCAACAGGTTTTGGAGGAAACAAAATACTTTTTCATATTTCTCAGAAAGTCCTGACTTCCTCTTCAGATGAGGCAGTGAAGTTTGCTGCTGTAGTTTCCTCACACAGATGATTCATTAAAGGGAATTTGTCACCAGCTCTCAGTGACTCGTGTACTGATCAGAAGCACAACACTGTTAAGAGTTAACGATTAGCGATCATGTGAGGAACACTTTCCATACTGAGATTCATGCAAACCAACCAACACTTAAACGATCTTTGGCTTTTAAGATAAAACTAAAAGCAGCAAACAGAAAATACTGAACTGCTTTCATCTGGTTTGACTCAACGTGAGGGGCAAACGAGTCAGACTGCAGTTTGACTTTAACATCCGAGTCACACAAACAAGCTGAGGAATATTTTTAAAATGAAAGTTATTCAACACGTCGCTGTGTGTATCAGGTGGAGCAGAAAAGATCAGAACCCATTCACCAAGTGCGCAATTTTTAACATTAAATCTAACGCTCTCACATTAAAAAGTCTAAACATGACAACAGATCTTTGTTGGATTTTGTCCAGTTGAGGACTTGAATTTGATTTCCTTTTGCTGCAACTCATAGAAGTCCGAGTCGCGACTAAACACAACATGAATAAAACTTTAAATCACCTCATCTGTCAACATTTCTGCAAAGGCAACAACTTCTGCCTCACTACATCAAAGTCTTTTGTTTTGACTGAGAGCCCCCTAGTGGCAGAAATTAAACATGAGTTTAAGGCTGTTGAGGTTGTTTCTTAGATGTTTTTCTTGTCTGGTCAATAATTAATCATAAGAAATTAAAACACTTTAACAATAATCATTTCAGGTAAGTTTTTGAGAAAACCAAAGTTTAAAGTTCACAGGTTCCAGCTTCTCAAATGTGAATATTATCTGTTTGTCTGCCTTTGTCAGATTAACTGAACAAACCAACCATCATCAAATCAGTAGATCATGTAGTGTATTTCCTTTCCTCCTTTACCCATCTGCTGATGCTTCTGATTTGTCTTGTATTTGTGATGAAAAGAACAGCTTGTTTGTGTGTCTGGGATGTAAACCATGAAACCCACAGAGACGACATGACAGGTGAGCTCTGAGACCCTTTTGTGTCCACAGAACCAGAACACAGTGCTGACTTCTCCTCTAACAGACTTTCTCCTCACAGTGAAGCCACAGGTTAAGCCCTTCAGATCACCAGTTACTGCTGCACCAAGCGATTGTGTTACGAATCACGTGGCCCTGAATCGTGCTGAGTTAAAGAGACGAAGCTGCAGAAGCAAACAGATGTGGACCGGAGCGAAGCCGCTCAGTAAAGAGTTCAGCAGCTCTGAGTCTGTCCACCTGCTAGTGTCAAATCCGCTCCCTGCTTCACGAGTCCTCATTTCCTCAGTGTGACAGGTGTTTACTACGAGGTCGTCCTCAGAGTCTTGGACGTAGAGGACAAGTCCATCGTCCTCAGGCGTGCTGGACGTAGAGGACAGTAAGGCGGTGGTACACCAGGCTGCGGTGCTGCGGCTGTAGGCAGTAGGCGATGCTCTGCTCCACCTCCTGGCAGCGTCGCAGGAATCTGCAGCGGTCCCGGGCCAGCTCCTCCCAGGGGCCCCGCCGGTCCTCTTCCTCCTCGCCACAGCTGGCGAAGAACTCCTCCACATCGTCGCAGAAGCGAACCTGACAGGGAGAAGAAGAAGAGTCAGTGCTGATGGAGCAAGTTTCTGATAGTCGGGGTGAAACTTCTGGAACTGAATCTCGAGTATCAGAAAGCATAAAGAACATCTGACCTGTCAAAGGGGCAAGAAAGGCTCACTTCGTTTGATTTCTACAAAATTCCTGCATTTCAAAGTCATGAACAAGCAGGTTTTCAAACCAGACTTGCTCACTTAGTTGAGTTCACTCATCAGCTCTGCTTTAGGAGGCTTCACACTGCATTTTCTCATGACAGGCAGAACAACGAGCTGCGGTGACAGTAAAGGTGTGGTACAGCAGCTCCACCTCTGATTGGCTACAGCGTGTGTGCAGGACAGAACTTCTTACTTCACTTGTTGATCAAAACGTGTCGGACAGCAGACATTATTTTATCACTATTAAACATGTGAACACTCTGTAACATCCGGAGTCCAGGCGGGCTCAGTGTTCACACTGAATCTGGATTCATTCAGAGGAGATTATTGTGAAGTCTGACTGTTTGATCAAAGCGGCTCCTGCAGCTCACCTCAGGTCTTCACTACAGCCTCAAGGCTCCGAGCATGACGGGATTACAGAGAACTAAAAATACAACTGACTTGACCTCGAAGGCAACACTCATTACAAATGTACAAAAGTCTGTAGCTGTGAGCTCAGGACACATCGGTTCACGTCAGTCTGAAGCGTTTCTAATTCACAGCTTCACCTGTGGACGTCACACAGAGCTGTCACCAGGTTTATCGTGATACAGAACTTCACTACAGTGGAGCCCAGCTGGTTGAGTTCATCTGCTAATTTGAGTCAGAACCTAAAATCACAGGAATATCCCAAAATATCGTGATTATGATGGAAGAATCGCAACACCCACCGCGACCCTGTGGCTCCCAGCCAACTCCGTCCTGGTCTCTGGGTTTAAGTCAACAAGAGGAGCTGCAGTAAAATTAGACGCACTAAATCCAGAAAGCAGAAACCCCACAGAGACCGAGAAAGTGGCGGGTGGTGTTTCACAGCTCATGCTCTTAAGAAATGACTTCAACGTGACCAGGAAAGAAACCATCACAGTATTCAAACGATGTCAGTCAGTCGTGGGTTTTACGGTTTAAAAATTTCAACATCTGGGAACTTTTTCAGAAAGTTTCACTACAGAAGAGCAAACAACCTTGTCAACATTTAGATCCACTCAGACAATCTTTATGCCTCTGCCTCTGGCAGGCTTACATGAAATAAAGCACAACTCAAACTGTATCAGTATGCAAGCCTCAGACTGTCTTTTTAGACTAAATATTTTTCCTTTTGGAGCTTTGGTAGGACATCGCTGTGGATTGGTTATTTTCAGCATATTTATTAGTATTAGGTTTTATATTTTTTTTAGTATTAGGTTTTTTCTTTTCTGGTTGTTTCATTTGAAGGTTCTCGGCAGGCCTGAAGAGGTGAAAGCAAAAATTCTCTGCATTTTATAGGCCAACAAGAGAAACACAGCTGATGGGAGTGAATTCTGGTCTGACAGGCGTCCGTCCTCACTGCTGCAGACACATTCACTCAGGCTCAGGTCTCTTGTGAGCAGACTGCTGAACATATGAATTTCAAGATAAACCAAAAGAAGAAAGCAAACTGACCTTTTTGGTTGTGCTGCAGCTCCGGGTGCTGGAGGAGGTGGACGGTTCAGAGAAACCACTGTCCAGCCGCTCCTCAGCCTCCTCCTTCCTGTACTCAGGTGGAGATGCTGGGGTTTGGTGGGGGGAGCAAGTGGGAGTCCGCGAGGCCTTCTTGGCCCTAGCCCTGGCCCGGGGCCCTGCCTCCGTGGGGCCTCGAGTCCTGAGCGGGGCCTGGAAGTTAAAGGGGCTGTACGGATCCGAGGAGCAGCTGAAGGAGGTCCACAGAAGCAGGCTTTCTGCTTCGTCCACCTCGCTGGCTGAGGTGGAGTCCTCCCAGACATCATGGCCGGAAGGAGGGGAGGCGTTCAGGGAAGAGGTGGAGAGAGGGAGCGGAGTGAGGTCAGGTGAGGAGGCAGGGGTGGACCGGGTGGAAGACGGTGGTGTGGCCGTGGGGATGCTCCTAGGTGGGGTGCTCCTGGTGTGCAGCTGGGCGGTGAAGTTTCGGGGATTGTACGGGTCCACATTTTGGCACAATGAATTCCACAACCGCTCCGCCTCAGAGTCTCCCTCGCTGTCCGAGTCAGAGGCTTCATCGTCATCGGACGTGTCAGACAGATCAGACGAGCCCTCGCTGTCAAAGCCATCATCATCATCATCATCATCATCACTGGACTCCACATCTGATTGGCTGCTGTCGTCGTCACTGCAGGGGCAGCCCATGATGAACGCGATGGCTTTATTCTCGCACTGAGGGTTGGTGAGCACTGACACAGCTGCAGACTGACCCTCCAGAGGAACTGCTTCCTGTTCTTCCTCATCTTCCTTCATCCCCTTTTCGACATCCACCTGCACTGATGTAGTCTCTCCCTCCTCCATCCCTTCCTCCATTTCTGTCTTGATATCTTTCCGAGGACCAGTCGATTCAGTCTCCCGCTGTGGCTGCTCTTCACTTGGGGCTTTCACCATATACAGCTGGCACATCTGGAAGTGTTCCTCCTCCAGACTGGAGTAGCCATTGTCCTGATCAGGGGTCAGAAGTGCCACCTCACTGCAGGCGGCGGCAGCTTCTGAGCTGCTCAGGTGGTTACCGATACTGAGCCAGCGGTTTGCCGTGGAGCCCTTTCTGTTCTGGACTGTTAGAAGGCCTCCATTGTTGGCCAGCCCCTCTTTGTGGTCAGTCGGTCCAGTGTTTTCTCCCTGCGTCCATCCCTCACCACAGCTCTGGACAAACACAACGGTTGTTTCGGCAGCGGGAGCTTTTGATTCAGCCAGCAGGTGTTGTGGACAAAGCCGGCCTGTCAGAGTCTCCTCTTCAGCCCTGGACAAATCTGACAACAGTCCTCTCTGTGAGCTCTCATCACCGCCCCAAAAGCTGCCCCACCATGGCCTGCTTTTAGCCCCACCGCTCTTCACCGGGGAACTGACTGTCTCCGTCACCCAGTTCTTCTGTCCTGTGGGTTTTATATCCTGAGATGACCCTGGGCTTAACCACACTTGACTGAGAAAAGTCTTGGCAGAAGACAAATATCCAACCTGATTGTGATGGCACAGATTTAACTCAATTTCTTCTGCGCTTTGAATCCCTAGCTCCCGGAGAGAATCAGCGGTCAGCCACGGTAAAGTGCTGCCGCCTTTCGGCTCCAGCAGGCCGGCGGTTCCGTCGTGCTGACACCGCAGGTAGGTCAGGTGATTAGCCGAGTGCGGCATTATGTCGTCCAGTTGTCTTAAAAATTCATTTTCTTCCTCAACAAAGCTGCATTTTAAATCCCCGCTGATCCAGTCGGCTCGTTTGTCAGACACTGACGGGGTACGCAGTCGTCCCGGGAGATATTTGTGCAGAAATGTCAGCGCGGGCCTGGACACCACGGAGAACAAGCCGATCCACGAGCTTTCCTGGCTGTCCAGCACGGCAGAAGTGACTCCATGCCGGGGTAAAGAGGGCGAGCTCTGCCCGCCGGATAAATGTTCATCACCGCTCATACTTCTGAACATTTTCTTTAACCTCAAAAGTGAAAAATATAAATTATCTAACATAACCTGAGCAACAGAGATAACTCGACAGTTCCAGGTTCTCTGTAGTTTAGCTGCTTATTTGACAGCTGTCAAACTGCAGGAGGCTGCAGCGGATCCAGCCCGGCTTAACAGGAGCAACTATTAGCGCTTTCCATTTACTCAGATCTTTTTAATGAAACACAGCCTTTACTCTGCACTACACATGCTGATTATCGCAACCACAGACGGACCAGGAAATATCGCCCGTGACACCGGCACGGTCCATTGCGTTGGCGCTATTTTGAGAGTGGTGGTTGGACTTCTTTCTTGTGGAAAAGCTGGTGAAGACGGTGACGGAACTGGAGTACAAAGAAAGGTGAAACACACTTGAATCATGGTAGGAGAAAATGTCCAGGTCTGAAGAGGAAAGAAGAGCCATTTTGTCTGCTTTTAATTTCCGTGAAAAGGCGGCGGCTGGAGGTGTCCTCGGCTTCCAACGGCACCCGGTGATGCTAACAAGTTAGCTTAGCAAGAGCAGCTAGCTTAGCGGTTAGCCGGGGAGCGACGGTAACGTTAGATTCAAAAATATGATTTCTAAAAACACCATTTGTCGCCTTCGTAGTCCAATTTCGACTGTGTTCACTCTCTCCACAGTTAATACTGCTTCTGATTTCCCTTTAGAATACAATTTCAAATTTCACCGAGTCGCTTCCGTCTGTCTTACGTTTCAGTTTGAGATTTCATCAGAAAGTCAAGGGAGCGTCGACAATGACTCGTCTGTCCTTTTACGTGAAAGCTGCGCCCAGGGAGCGTCGCGGTGTTACTGAAGCAAAGTGAGCAGCACGTGGACACCACATGTTATATAATCGATAACTGTTTCATAATGAAAGTGAGTCCAAGGTTTCCGTTTTCATTGGTGCCACGTGTGTATCAGCGCACGTTTCCCACACTGAAAACAATTTTAGTTTTAAAAAGTTTGAAGAGAGAAGCAACAGCATGTTAAATTGAAAGATCTTCAGAATAATCTGATGTGCTTGCAAACCCCTTAAATCCTTTTTTAGTGGAGTATTTAACAGAGGAGTGAATAAATGTTTAAATAAAATACTTTTTGGGAAGGAAAGAAGCTTGTCGACGTACTTAACAATAAAGTTATCCTTAAATATATCTAAATTGACATGCTTTGTTTAATTTATTCATTTTTCTCATTTAACAGATTATCAGATTACAATTATCAGAACAAGCTGGTGTCTCATTGAATTAAGAAACCATCTTGTTTTCCAGTTTGGTGCTGTGTTTGTCAGCTTGGACAAAATAAATCTGAGGGGTCACGATTGATTGAGGGTCAGTAAAAATAATTTTCTGTTCCACAATATTCTGCTTGCTTCTACAGTTCTGTAATCTTGATTTTTTCCTTGTGAAATATGTGGATGAAATGAGGAAATGATAGAGAAAGGTGGGAAAATACAGAGAGGACAGATGGAAAGAGGAAAACTTAGAGATTAAGATGTAGGACGGAGGGATCCAAAGAATGAAAGAAGAGACCTTTTTCAGTTCAAGTTTATTTTGTAGTGCAAATAATACAAAATATGTTCCAAAATGAAAGTTACACATTAATAACAGGCTGTCAGTCGGAGGTGGGACACATTTTCATTAAGTTCAGTCTGTACAGTACATTAAGATCCTGTTCACTTTGAACTTACATTCTGTCACCTTCACTCGCTTCCATCACATCAACGTGATGGATGTGATGCAGACTGTCTCGTCGAGTTTCACTGAACTCCATTTAAAAAACTGCATCTTTTAAAAAAGAGGAAATTTGACATGATTCTTAAAGGGGCAACTTTTAAAATGTGGCCAGAACTCAGAGGAGCTTATTTTCACGTCTCAGTCTGAACTGAGGATGTTTGGACCAAACCAGAGGTGATGCTGGAAAGACAAACCAGGACAGTTTGAGTGAGTTTTATTTCGTATCTGTCTCGTCTGAGCAGCACTGCTGTTTCTTCATACTCTATTGATGTTAGTTCATTTTAAAATGTTTTAAAAAATTACGCCTACTTCTTACAAACTGCACCTTTAATCTCAAATATGTTAGGAAAAACATTTAGACTGAAATGTTAACTTTCTCCTCAGATTTTCTGATGACTCCAGGTTTTACTGGAGCCATTTCAAACATGTTTTGCATTTGGAAAAATGTGCTGAACGGATCAGATCAGTGGAATTCGTTTCCTGCAGGTTCACGTCCTCAGTTTGTCTCGTCTACAGCGCAAAAACAACCCGCAGGAAAGCACTCGCTTCTCGCCAGTGTGCACTGCAACCCGCAGAGGCAGGTTAAAATGGCCACGAGTCTTTCCCAAAATGTACAAAATTACACACAAAAGATGATTAAAAAAAGAAAGAATGAAATGTAGAAACAAACAGCCGGCAGATTATTCAGAGTTGAACAGAAAGCAGAGGACGACAGGCTGGAAGGCAAACTGAGCAGCAGCAGGAAGTTTAAGAAGCTCACGTGCACCACAGATAGAAAATCAAATCTTCATCCTTGCTATAAAAATATCCTGCAGTGCGTTTTCTTTTTTTACAGTGCTGGACTCAAACCAGACTCGACTTGAGCCACTTCCTGTTAGCAACATTCAGGCTAAAGCTGCGCTGCTGCAGCTTACAGTTAAAACTCTTCGCCTACACAGTGTGTTTTGTGCTGAAGTCACACACGAAGTCGGGTGTGAGTTATGTGTCTGTTCTGTGTCAGGACATGAAAAAGCTGCATGAAATGTTCCTGGAATCTGGAAGATGCAGCATTTCAGTCCTTAAAAAGTCCTGGAAAATGACTCAACTGGGTCCTTTCCTCTGATTTCACTGATCATGAAACAAAGTCAAAACAAAATGTTTCTTTGTCAAAATCATTCACAACAAAATTATGTAAAATGTTAACCAACTTCTGAACAGTTAATGTGCATTTTCTACATCATTTCTGTTTCCCAGCATGAGATACTAAGTGTTTTAAGTATAATTATTATTATTATATTAATTTTCCACTTCATCTGTTTGTCTTCTGGGCAACAGAAATTTTTAAAGGTATTAAGTATTAAAATAATAAAATCATCAGTAAGAAGCAAAACTCAAACCAGAAGTAGGAAACCCTGCTGGAAAACGGAGATGAGCTCATCCGAACGGGGTTTGGTGTTCAGCTCTTCGTCTGAAAATATGCTGAAGAAGAAGAGGAAGAAGCATCACGGAGTCCGAACAGGAAACAATTTCATCTTCTCTTCAAAATAAAGGCATGAATTCAGACTCAACACGTCTTCATGAAGACATGTCCATTCGGAAAAAGTCTGATTTAACATGAGAGCTTGGAACTCAATTTAACTTTACTTTGAAGTCACTTCACTGGAGAGTTTGCTCACTTAAAATCTCAGAGGAGTTTGTTTAAAGAGCTTGATCATGAAAATTAATCTGCCTCACTCACGAAACCTTTTCAAGTGATTATTAATCAAATAAATTACCAATACAAGTCCAGATTTTTGTGTTAAAATACAAATCAAACTTTGTGATGACGACACTGCAGCTTCAAATGCGGCACTAAACTCCCTCACACACTGAGGGAGGATCAGCCACACGGCTTTTACTTTGAAAGGATTTTCCTTTTGTCTTCTGTCCTCATCAGGAGAAACGCTTCTCTGTTTCTTCTCTTCCCTTCCCTTTAAACCCAGCCCTTCCCGTTTCCTGTCCGTCAGTGGGTGGAGTCTGAACCGGCGGCGCCCAGCTGGTGCCAATCCACCCAGTGCTGACCTGGGACCAGCCTCTTCAGAGGGATGAAGGTCTCCCCCAGCAGCAGGGTGTTCTCCCAGAAAGCCCCGTCACCAAGAACTCGCAGGTGGATCACCCTCTGGTCCAGGTCCCCACGAGGGATCCGCTCGTACACCAGCTGAACGGCCGGCAGTGGATGACATGAAACACAGGAGGAAGAGAAGAAATGAGGGAAGACTAATTAAAAAGAAGCAAAGAAGAAGAGTCTGAAGAGGAGAAGAGAGAGAAGTGCAGCTGGTACCATCTCGTTGTAGGTGGGGTTACAGGTGCGTCGTGCTGCCTTCGTCTTCCTCTTGCTGGTTTTCTGAGGGTCTGGGAGCAGGTAGACTTTCACATAGGGGTCCGGGTCTGTGCCGTCCTGCAGGGGCTGCTGCGTGAATCAGAAAATATGACTTTCGGTCGGGTGGCACATGAGAATGTTACCGATATCAACAGGCCTGGAAACACACTACACACACACACACACACACACTCTGACTGACCAGGCCTCGTATGTGCATGACCATGATGAAGAGCTTATCGTTCTTGTAGGAGATTGACAATTTGACCTCGCCGAGCTCTTTGCCTGAAGCTGGAGACCACGACATCTCTGCAACACACACACACACAGATTTAACTCGACAGATCATCACATCTGATCCTCAGCAGTTAAAACACACGCACATCATGAACATCTCATTTGACCACATTAACGTCTCTGTTGTTAGAAAGTCAGTACAAATAAAGCATATTATTACTTATGTTCCTGTTATTAACCACCAGTGTAGCCAGTACACATACAGTGAAGCCCAGTGTGTGTGTGTGTGTGTGTGTGTGTGTGAACTGAGCAGTGACCTGAACTCACTGTTCTGACCTGAGGGTGGAAAACAAACTGAACTTTAAACCCTGACTGTGTGTGTGTGTGTGTGTGTGTGTGTGTGTGTGTGTGTGTGTGTGTACCTGCTGGTTTGACGCTCGCTGTTCCTGGTCTCTCATCTCGGGGCAGCGGGTGGAAGAAGGTGTAGACGAGATCACACTGCGACACACAATTTATATTTGTCTTCATATTTTTATTCTGACATTCTTATGAGTCATGACTTTTGCAGCCTTTGTTGTTTCTTTTCTCTGATGGTTTGTTTCCTCAGAGTGAAGCAGGGAGTGAAATAAACACAGTAAAGCTGCTCTTCACAGCCTACGATATGTAAGACCTGTCGAATTCCTCCTCCAAACAAACAGGGGGCAGCATTTCATCTGCATACCCGCTCACTGTTAGCTCAGCTAGCAGAGCAGCTAGAGGGTCTAGCTAGCTGACCCGTGAGTTGAGTTACACCATTGCCTCTACAGGTACAATATTACAGACAGGACGGGCCGCGGCTAGCTGGTTAGCATGCTAACTTCAGTGTTTATTTTTGCCATGCAACACGGAGACGTCTCGACAGAAAGTCAGCTCTGTTGATGGTGTGATGAGGCCTCCACACTGTGAGAGCTTCAAGGCAAAATGCATGCAAACACAACTAAATAATCCAAACTTCTCACATAGAAAATGAAAGTCAGTGTGTGTTAGAAGTACACAGCTGAGAGGAAAAAAACTTCTTCATGCTGCTGCCAAGTTTCTAAAACTGGAAAGACCTGATACAGCTGATCCCCACCCTGTGTGTGTGTGTGTGTGTGTGTGTGTGTAGCCTGATATGGTTCCTCACACTGAGAACACTTCTCAGAAACCACTGAGTGAAAATGAAACTTCAGGACTTAGAAAGCTGAACAGAAACATGTGAAGCATTGCAGACACGCTAACACTGACAGCAGCTGCAGGGACACAACATGGACACTAAACTTGTTTTGACTAAAAGTCACAAAACACAAAACTAAGTGTTAAATGTCAGTTGCTCATAAGGTGGAGTGACTAGTCCCCCCCCCCCACCCACCATTAGTAACTGCTGATGCGCCCTTGAGCAAGGCACCTAAAGCACCCAACTGCTCTCCAGGCACCAGGCAGCCCACTGCTCCTGTGTATGTGCATGTTGCATGTGTGTGTTCAGTCAGTGATGGGTTAAATGCAGAGAAGAATTTCGCTGTATGTAAAACTATACTGACAAATAAAATTTTACTGAAGTTAATACTCTGTGTTTTTACCTTTATTAACAAGCTAATACAACCAGTCAGAATGTACTGAAGGAGATTCATCATCCTCATCATCGTCACCATCATGGCAGGGTGAGACTCACCTGAGCGATCTCTTGGGCGGCGTGGATCAGGTGCCACACGTAACCATTCAGTTCATCTTTCCTCCTATCAGCCATCGCCTCACCACGAGACCGACCAATCACAAAGCGACTCGGGAATCTGTGGGTGGAGCAAAGAATTGTTGGACCCGACCCGAAGGAAGCGCGCGGGACTGTGAAGCCAATCGGACATCGTGGCCAAACATCACATGACACACAGACCCAAAAAGACTTTTTCCCATAAAGAAGCGGCTGACATCACAACATCTGCAGGTCAGAATTTCATCCATTCAGTCTGCTCAGGATGAATTCATCCAGGAGGTGACATTGTGACACCTGCATCCCCTTCTCAGCATTCATGTGTTGAGCAGTACAGACCCTGTCCAGGATCAGAGAGTGTGTGTGTGTGTGTGAGTGTGTTTGTGTATTTTTGTGAGAGTGTGTGTGAGTGTGTTTGTGCATGTTTGTGAGTGTGAGAGTGTGTGTGTGTGTGTGTGTGTGTGTGTGTGTGTGTGAGAGAGAGAGAGTGTGTGTGTGTGAGTACCTGGGCAGTTTGGATGAGGGAAACATGAGTCTCAGTTTGCTGTGAAGTTCATGAAACTCTTCAAACGTCCTTTGAACCAACTGCGCCTCCTGCTGGCCTTCACGCTCCACCTTCACCACATAGGCCTGAAAGACACACACACACACACACACACACACACACATACACACACTCTGTGAGTCAGGACCTCTGCCTATAACCCACATAGCCCATGTCCTCTGTCTCTGCTGAACTTATTTTATCAGGTTTAGCAGCTGTGAGCCTCAACTCTCTCAGAGCTGAGCTCACTGTGAGGTCGTCCTCTTGTCTCATTTAAATTCCTTATGTGTTCAGGATCCAGCAGGCAGCGTTACAGTGAGTCTCACTTTGCTCATTTAGACTTATGACCCTCACTGTAAAGACACAAAACTGGTTGGAAGCGTGCAAAGTTTCCCTCTGAATAAAAGTTTAAATTCAAACTCGAATCTGGCAGAAAACTGCTGCTGTTGACTTCACTTCATTTATCGACTCATCTGTGGCTTTTGGTCTTCAAAACATGAAGAAATGGAGAAAAATGTACGTCATAATTTTCTTCAGTCTTCATGTGACCTTTTTGTCTGACCAACAGTGCAAAGCCTTATTCAGCTTCCTGTGAGGTAAGAGGAGGGAAAGCAGCTCGAACCATCAAATTTACCTCAACGATGAGCTGATTACAAAACTATTTCCTCATAAATTGTCAGTGGATTTTCAGCTCCAGTCGGGTCGAGTCATGTCGGGTCGAGTCGGGACTCACGTATCCCTTGCTGGGGTTGGCGGTGCGGATGTGTCTGCAGATGTACAGGTTCCTGATGAGGCCGTCGCTCTTCGCCGTGTGAAATCTGGGAGCGAACGACAGCGTGGGCCGATCCTCCGACGAGGTGAACTTCATCTGAGCCAGATTGTGGATGAAGAAGTTGAGCTTGGTGGCGACGCTGCCCAGACTGGACTCAATCAATCTGCTCAGGTCACACAGAGACAAACATGGGTTAAAGGCCAACCAAATCTGTTATTTTTATTTTATTTTTTCCCAATTTCTGGATTTCTTTTCCCACAGTCCTCGCTTATTAGTGATTATTTGAATATAATAAGATTTGTTAAACTGTCCTTTATGTTATTTATGATGCTGTTTGTCTGTTTGGTACTGAGATCATTTCCTTCATGTGACACATCTTTCTTTCTTCTTTTCGTACTTCGTCTTCAGTTCGTGCCAATAAAGTTGGAGAAATAAAGCCGAGAGGCTGAGACTCTCGCGTTTGGCTCGTTAACTTTAAGCAGGACGAACAGCTCGTGTGTTCATGTTTAGCCTTTATGTTGTGTGTGTAACACCCAGCTGACTCACAGACATGCTGGATCATGAAAGCAGATTGTGTAATCACAGGAAACAGGATGTGACGAGTTGGTCACTTTAGCTTCAGCTAACTCACAGCTAGCTTGAGCTCAACAGAAACCTTTAAAACCCGTCATATCTGGCAGCTGGTGTGTGTGTGTGTGTGTGCGCACCTGGTGAAGTACATGGTGGCGTCGGCCTCAGACTCGTGCGGTCTCAGTGCGTCATAGACATACTTCAGGTCCTCCAGATCTGAGAGTTCAGGGATCCCACAAGACAACATCTGCACACAAATGTGCACACACATACACATTTGTACATGTACAGAGAGCGGAGCATTGCACTGTGGGAGAGTTAGCAGTGAACAGGGTGTGTGTGTGTGTGTGTGCACCCACCAGGCCCAGCAGGTTGAGGAACAGGTGTGTGTGTTTCCTGATCAGGTTGTACGCCTCGCAGCACAGATCCACAAATTCGTGGAAGCGACTTGACGGTTTGTCTCCTCCGTTGATGACATACGCCATGTCGGAGGTGAAGACGAAGGGGGCGCGGTCCCTGCATGCATCACATGACCCACATCACACACCAATCGCAGCACAGAGCCACACAGATCAGAACCCCACACCTGGTCCCAGATTACACATCACTAATTCAGTTTTATGTTGCTTTAGATTTCTCACATCGCTGTAAAATAATTCTGTCTTCCTATCTTTTTATCATTTCACATTGAACCTGCTGTGTGGGACTTAGAAATGAATGTCTGTTACATACAACCACAACAACGATGTGAGCTACAGCAACTCGAATCGTGTCGGAGCCATGCAATGACTTTCACTGCCAGAAGGGGGAGACACTGCAGGTTTAATGTATTTACTATCATCAACATCATGACTCTCACCGCTTGATGTTCCCAAACATCTGCGCATGTCCCAGGAACTTCCCAAAGTCGATGTGGAACATGTGACCGCTGGTCTTCAGCATGATGTTGTCGTTGTGCCGGTCGCAGATTCCCAGGATGTAGGTCGCCACGCAGCAGCCGGCACACGAGTAGATGAAGTTCTCCACCGCCTGAACACAGATTTCATGATTCAAACTGTGATGAGATCCATCAGACCTCCACTTCACAGCCGACAGCAAAGACCAGATGTGCGGCACATCTGAGTGTGTGTACAGGTGTGTGTACCTTGTCGTACTGCTCGTCGGTAGGGTTGTGCTTCTGCAGCCAATCGGCCAGCGTTCGGTCCTTAAAGGACCCAGTGACTCCATGTTCCACCTGGATCTTCCTCAGAGTGTCAGCGTGAGGAATCATCTCCACCATACCTGAGAAAAGGTGAGAATTTATTTCATTCTGATCTATTTGACGGTTTTGTGAAAAAGACCAGGACTGGCTAAGACACCTGTCCACCTGATATACACCTGTCCTCCTGTGGTATACATCTGGTGAGTCCTCACCTCGTCCTCTGCCGGTGGAAAAACATTTGAAGATGACCATCCTCATGTCCAGACCCTCCTGGATCCAGATCTTGTTCATGATGCGGATCATCTGCAGAGTGAGCATGTCCTGCCGCAGGTCGTCTCCTGACTGGACAGAGACATCAGCCAAAGGTCAGGTTCCAGGTGAGGTCAACATGGGCTAATTAACTGAGGCGGGACTGTTTGTGTGTTCAGTCTGAACTGAACCGAACTCACAGGTGAAACCTTTTACCTTGAAGATGACGTTGATGTTGTCTCCCAGAGGGTCGAGGTTTTGGAAGGACAGTTTGAGAGGAACAGCGTTGGAGTTAAAGAAGGAACACGACTGTAAAAGACAGAGAAGAAGAGCGATCTGGTGCCTTTCTGTGACAGGTCAGATGTCAGATTAAATATCCTGCTCACCAGATGATGAAAGATTTGAATATGAAGTCATCAAACTGACATTTTTCTAAACTGAATGATTGATCGACTAATCATGAAGGTAATAATAATAATATTACGATGAAGACAATAACTGTGCGTCTCGCTCAGTACCTGGATGTTGATCCCTTTGACCAGCAGCGCCGGGTTCAGAGGAAGTCTGCAGGTGCTGTTCACTGAGAAGAACCGCTTCATCTCCCCCAGACCCTCCCTGAGGACACACTGCGACACACACACATTATTATTATAATCAACTAGTTAACGCTCACATGTAGATCATCATGGTCTTGACATTTCAGAGATCCTTAATCATTCGAGAAAACAACAGTTAAGATCCAAGACAGCTGATAATTCTCCAGGTGTTTTCCTGAAACGGACACCAAGCGTACAGTTTCTCAAACTAGCTCCAAAGTTAATGTTTTCTCTAATTACGCTTCCCATCTTGCCTACCTGTCTGCTGGACGGGGTGACCTCTCGGACTTTGCGGGCCACCTTGGCGAGGACGGAGACGAGCCAGCACTGACGGTCGAACTCCTCACGGAGACCTCGGCCAACGCAGCAGAGCAGAGCGGCCAGAAGGTGCTGATAGCGAGCGCTGAACTGACTGTCCTGCAGGTTGTCCTTCAGCAGCCTGGGAGACAAACACAGAACTGTCAAACCGATGGTTCACTCATGTGTTTGTGCTGATGCTGTTAGCTCCAGGCTGAACTGTTACTGTGAAGTTTTATCTTCTTCTGGTGTTTCTTCAGCTTCAGCTGAGGAGGACCGACCCTCATCAGACATTTACAGTCCGTCTCATATCTGAGTCTCTGTTGGTCACAAAGTTGGTCGCATGCCGTCTTTGTTTTCTGGGCTACATGTAGGTCAGGGTCGGTCCTCCTGATGAACGGCTCAACTGATCAGGGACCAGACGAGACCCTGCACCCCGCAGGTGTTTCTGAGTGTGCAACAACGTTAACCTGATCTGAAATCTGCGTACTGGCTGTGAGATGAAGTTACTGTCTAAATGATCAGGAAATCAGCTGACCAGAAGAGGTAGTGAGCGATGCGAATGTCCCCCATGGCTCTCCGTAGGAGGAAACGAACCAGTGAACTGTCCAGGTAACACTCGTACTTCAGAGCCTGAGACACAAACAGACAGAGAGACATTCGCCAGGAGACACCGTGAGACCATTTCTACTCAATGAAACATTGAATCGACCTGCAGGTTTCGGTTCGCTCTGCATCACCACTTCCTGCTCACATGTTTCAGAGTAAAAGCCTTCCCGTAAAATGAAGGATTATGATTGCTGATGCCCTAGAAGGCTTTTAATGTGAAACTTTGAAAAGGAAGTGCTGACTTTAACAGAAAGCGGTTTAACAGTGATGAAGGAGCCCAAACCATGAAAGCATCCTGAGAAAAACAAGTATGAAAACATGCTTATAGACTTCAATGTAAATATTAGTAAAGCTGCTAACACCAAGTGGATTAAATAAAAGAACAATGTGGCATCAAATACACCAGTGACCTAAATTGAAGACTGCACCTGAATGCATCTGAAGCTGATATTCTTATAAAAGACAGCATTGATATATCATGAGGTCTGACATGGTGAGGCAGGAAATGGAGGGATTATGACCTCTGAGCTTCAGGAAGGCTTTTACTGTGAAACATCAGGAGGAAGTGAAAAAAACAGCAAAGCAGAGAACATTCAGAGAATCTATCAAACCGTCCACACACTGTTTCAAACAGGAGCAGAAAGCAGGAAGGACTCTGACTGACAGAGGAATGAGAAAATGAAAGCCTGGTTCTCTCTATCCCTTACAAAGTAAAAGCCTCACGTTACCTGGACGAGCTGAGGCAGGAAGTCCAGTAATTCCGGATCTGAGATGGAGTCCATCCACTGAACAGCCGTCCTCCTCAGTTCCTGGTCCGGGAACCTGAAAACACAGACGCCATGATGTCACTCAGGCACTCAGAAGGACAGATGACAGGTGGGTGTGGGTGGATGGGGCACATACGAGGCATGGAGGAGTCCCAGGGCGTCCAGGTGACCAAGGCAGGCCCACTGCCTCAGTAGGGCGTAGATGTCAGGCAGACAGGCCCACTGCCAGCAGGGGGCGCTGGCCAGAACCAGAGGCAGAGCTGCACTCTCTGCCTGACAGAAGGCCTTCTTCTCCCACAGCAGACGCTTATCCTCTGCTGTCAGCCTGCACACACACAGTGACACACACACACACACACACACACAGAGTACAACAAGGTAACGACAACAGCAGACATTTACTGGTACTGAAGACAATAAGCTGATTTTAAAACACAGGGCTGCGTGTGTGTGTCTGACCAGAAGACAGCCTTCTTGTGAAAGACATCCTGGAGCTGGATCTGACTGATGGTGTCCAGTTTGGAGAAGTCATACTGAGGACAGAAGTCTGCAGGAGGAGGAGTACTGAAGTGAACCTCGAACGACGACGTGGGAAAGTCCACCTGAGACACATCGTTAAGACAGACAGACAGACAGACAAAGAGCATTAGAGTGATTTTCCTCCTCAGATTTTTTCAATTAGAGGATGTTTAGAGGACAGTACAGTATTGTGCAGTGTGTGCATGTGTGTCTGTGTGTGTCTGTGTGTGTCTGTGTGTGTGTGTTTCTGACTCAGCCTACTTTGGAGGGGACCAGTTTATTGGGGACGGCTTGTCCACTTGGAGACAAAGGATGTAAGGATTTTTGGGTCAGTGGTCATGGCTCGTGCAGGTCTCCAGGAAATGAATGTAAGTCTATGTTCCCAACATCCCCAACAGTTAACACTGTGTATGTGTGTGTGTATGTGTGTGTGTGTGTGTGTGTGTGTGTGTGTGTGTGTGTGAGCGTGTTTCACACAGTTTCACTCTCAGCGAGGTTTCAAGTTCTCCTAACTGCAGGACTTCCCTGAGAACCAGCAAATTTTTAATTGTTTGAAAGCAATCCAAAGACCAAATGAGACCTGGTTCTGATCAGACCTGGTTCTGATCAGATCTGGTTTTGATCAGACCTGGTTCTGATCAGATTTGGTTCCAAGCAGTTTCTGATCTGTTTAGATATTTTTCTGTTTTCAGTATCTTACTTCTACACTCTTTGTGTTGTTCATTTGCTCTGACTGTGACGCACTCCGTGACGTCTCTTGAATGGTGCTGCATAAATAAATTTACTTTTCTGTTCTGTCTGGATTGCACATTTAGTTCAAATCTGAATGTTCACTTGTTTTGGTACCTCAAGAACAAAGTCCATGAATAAAGGAGAATGAAATCAGCACTGCTGGGTGAAGTGAAGTGCATGCTGGGATACTGTTTAAAATCAGTTCCCGAAGACAAAACGAGCAGAGGTCACTTGAGGTCATTTGGACTGTGAATGCTGTCAAACTGAGCATGATGATGAAGGACCCGAGCACACAGATCTCACCTGCAGGATCACGCTGTCCGGTTGGCTGAAGTTCGGCGAACTCGTCCGGGCGTTTCCGCTCCTCCCTGGAGCTGAAGGCCACAGACCGAGCAACTTCCTGCCACACGTCAGGACACTGTGGATACACACACACACACACACACCTATCAGTCCACACACACTTCCTGTCGATGTGTTCAGCAGGATGAGGGCTGCTGCTGTGGAAATGACTTCATGAAGGCTCAGCTGGAACATAAGTAAAAAAAACAGTAACGACACATCAGCCATCTGCGGCGAATCGCTGGGTCAGGGCTGTAACCACACCCAGCCAGGAGGCGTCAGCCCGTCCTCTGATACGTAGGCAGAACGTCTGTCTTAACGACTTATTTCACCTCACATCTGATCTGAGTTCATCCTGTTTCTGGATATTTGCAGACATGAGAGTGAGAGGACTGTTCCTTTATTCTGAAAAAATCTCTTTTAATTGTGTTGCGAGAGGCAGGGCTTTGCAGTGTGTTGAGTAGGGAGGACCAATCAGAGCAAAGGATCAGAGCTGCAGCTCAGCTGCTGAGAGCCAGGAGGCTCTGGAGGAGAGAACTGCTGGCAGAGCTGGAGTTTCTGGAGGAAGAAACAACCAGATTCTGCTCTGATCTGGAGACACTGGAGACTTTCTCAGACTCAAGAAGCGGATTCATCTTCACGTTCGTTTCTCAACCTGTCTACAGCAGCAAGCTGAGGTTGGGAACAAGAAGAGACTGGAGGGTAGTAACTGGAGTTTGTAATCAGAGGTGAGTTCAGAGGCGACACACACGCACACACGTTAGCTTATAGCTAATGTGCAGTAAAGTGTGTGTGTGTGTGTGGGTCAAACAAACACAAATGATCCAACGGTCAAACTCAAGAAAGAAAGTAAAGTCACAGCTGGTTAGTTTAGCTAACGGGGGAAACTGCTAGTAGAGGTGTTAACAAAATCCACCGACCGGTTCACTGATAAACATAAGCGTGAAGACAACTCGGGTCATGTGACTATTTCCTCACTCTTTGTGTCATGTGACTCACTGTCTGAAGTTGAAGAGCGGCATGGTGACCCAGCCCAGAGCCTCGATGCTGCGGCGCTGCTTCCCCTTCTCGTCAGCTCCACCGGGTGGTGGCAGAGAGCTGGCGTACAGAGTGACCGTCAGCTGCGACTCTCTGGGCAGCTGGTTGATCTGCACCGGGAAACAAACCCTGCGCACACACGGGGGGAGACGGGTGAGGAAGAGCTGCACTGAGGAGTGGAACAGGATGTCATTCACACGCACCAACAAATGATGAACTACACCTGTACAGTTTCTTCTACGGCAATCGTCCTGTTTTGACCTTACTGCAGGTCAGAGGGACTCTACAGGTGAGGCTGTGATGTCATTACTCTGGAATAGGTGAGCGTACGTACCTCTGGTCCCATACCACGAGGTGGAACAGGTATTTGCTGACTGACTGTTTGCTAGTGTGCTGCGGTGCGCAGAGCTCCGCCCCTCCATGAGTCAGAGAGCAGGACAGGAAGAAACCCTCGTAACTGACCAACCAGAGAACAGGACAGAGACATGAAGTCATGAGAAATGGAGACCAATCTGTTTCCAGAGCAGCTCTCTGCCACTCATGTGAATGCATTCCTTTTGTATAAAATCTATTCATCATGGTATAAAAAAAACAACTGTAACATCCAGAACACAAATTTACAAAACTAGACACGAGTTCACAGGTTGTCACATGTCAACTTGAATCATAATAACACACCTACTGGATAATTTATCAACATATACGTATATGAAACTATTTTAAATATACACCATCTGATTTTTGTCCTCCCTCAAAAACAGAAGGCCGCGTGTCTTCTGTCGTATTTAATCAGTAAAAAGAGCTGGAAAAAAGTCCAACAGTTGAATGAAAAGGATTCATAAAGCAGCAGCGTTTAGTCTGAGCACATCAGTAACAGCCTGCAGGAGGCGCTACAGTCACAGCACAACTTTTCTATACTCTGAATTGATTTATTTCAGCTGTGTTGTTTTAAATCATTCAGTTCATATGGAAGACAGTCCATCAAAGATATGATATTCAACTTTGAGTTGAAGTTCAAAGACATCAAATACTGGATTGTTCTTCTCGTAGTTTCTGAAATACTGCATTTCTTATCAAATTATATTTAGTCTTCTGACACATGGGACCACTGAGTTTCCAAAAATGATACAAAATGCCATAAGTGCAGCAGTAAAAATGTAGGGAATTTTATTATTTTCCTGCCTGCTTTATGGAATCTTAGAAGAGGTGGAAGAACCAAAGGGAATTTAAAATGTCTGTTGTGTGCACAAATGTTTTAAATAAATGTAGTGACGTAAAACATACAAAGTTTGCGGTGCAGTAGATGAAGGAAGGAGCAAAAATTGAAACGCAATCAAGCAACATTTCAACACACACACACACACACACAGATGGTGTGTGATGCTGACAGCCAGCTGTCAGGCGAATCAGCCGGCCAGACCTCCTCTCACAGGTCAGAGGTCAGGTCTGGTTCCCAGGCAGTCAGCCCTTTGTTCCAGCAGAGAGAGAGAGAGGGAGAGAGAGAGTGTGTGTGTGTGTGTGTGGGTGGGTGGGTCTTAATGGGGGAGGGGCAGCTGCCTTTGTTTCAGGATTCAAACACTGCTCTAAGATCAGCTGAATCATCAGTCTGTTGTTCACACCAACAACACTGCTGTGTTATGCTTCTGTGTGAGTGTGTGAGTGCGTGCGTGCGTGTATGCGCGTGGTTATACCTGGCAGCCCAGGTGATGGGGATGCGATGAGCGGCGTACACGTTGAAGGAGAGCACGTTGGTGACAAGGCCGGCCTCCTGAACGGGCGCCGTGCAGCACTGACTCTGCGGCGTTGTGTGGAAGTTGGCGTTGAACGTGCTGCAGTACAGCTCCACCAGATCCAAGATGGCCACCGTCAACTTCTCCACCACTTTCTCTGTGAAAGTGAGACAGCCGTTGTCATGGATACAGGGGATCTGGTGTACATTTTGAATACTGAAACAGGCAGGACAGGACGAGTGCTGATCGGAGAACTGAGTTCACACTTCAAGTTAGGATTTAACTGAAGATACGAGTTCTGAGAGGAGATGGGACGGCCAAGAGTTTATGAACCGCTTCTGTGATAAGAAGACAGGATTTATTTCTGTAACGAGGCCCCTGGACACACAGAAGCAACAGACACAACTGCGCCTGAGCCCAGATACTCGAGCATATCAGCCTGCTGTGCATGACAGTAAATGAAGACATGGAGGACGAGACCTTTTCAGATCAGCAAACGAGTTGAAAACGACTTCACAGAATGCTGATAAAGTATTTCACAGTGTGCCACAGTTTTTAAATGTGGCGTCAGCAGCGATGCGGAAAGTAAAGACTGACAGCATGCTGGAGGACTGTGGCGTCACAAGAACATCAACACGCCCACGGCCACACGGGGACATGGATTTCCCAGGCTGCAGGTTAGGAAACAGAGTCTGTGAAATGTGCCGCTCAGCTGGGACTCTGACGTGATCTCAGCTGCTCCGGCCGGACAAACCGTTTATCACGTTTGTCCTGGCCGGAGGTACGTACCTCTGTTCTCTCTGACAGCCAGCACTGAAGCATCCTGGGAGGACAGACAGAGAGGACACCATGAAAAAGAGAACGGGGATTCTCCACCCGACAGACACCAACATGTGACGTAACATTTCTTCATGTTTTCACTAAATCAATCTCCATCAGGGACCGCGTTGAACGGCCTAACGACACTGACGCCATCTTTCACCTTGAGGACTTTGGGCTGCAGACGACAGGGGCATGCTGGGAGCTGGTTGAGGGCGGAGGTGACATCAGGCGTCTCCACGGCAGCTAACGAGCTGCAGAGGGCCTTCACTGATTGGACGAGACGCTCTACGTGCAGCGGAAGATCCACCTAAAGAGACAGGACAAGAACAGGAGAGGTGAAGTAGAAGAAGTGTAGTTTAATTTTAGTTTTAGTTTATTTTTAAAATCTGAACCTGCATTGAACCGTGTGTGTGTGTTCTGGTACTCCTGCCTGAGAGAGGATTAATCACATCAGAGCGTGTTACCTCTGACAGCAGGAAGGACTCGGCTTCATTATGAAAGGTATCCAGCAGCAGAGTCAGAGCCTCCCTGAGTGCACACAAACATGCCAACATGTGACCTGTGAGTGAACTTGTTGATTATGTCCATATCAGAGAAGTTGACCAGCGAGGCTCCGCCCTCTCACCTGGTGACGGTCTGTTTGATTGGACGCTCCTGCAGCAGGATGCTGTGGTTCATGGTGGACAACGTCTCATCGTCTTCTTTCTGTGATTTAAAGGTAAAAGTTTACTGAGCCGCACGTCTCCGTCTGATTGACCAAACTCCCGTCTGAACATCAACAAATCAACACATCACAAACCATGACCCAGTAACTCAAGACAACCCACAGAGCCTGTGGTGCGCAGTTTCAGGTCGGAACTATTTTCTTTCAGTATTATTGCTCAGAGGGAAGCATGAAATTTAAGAACTATGAATGATATCAGGCATCGTCTGTTGTGCTGTGTTCTGTCAAATGTTTTCACATCAGACAGCATATACGTTTATACAACACACGTGTGACAGGTCAATATCAGCTGGTGACAGACGTTGATAAACGTGTGAATCTGCTGCTTCTGTCAGCTCCACTGCAGTGTGTACAAACCAGGACACACCAGGACAAGGACAGGACTTCTGCAGGTTTAGTGCACAAATCAGTCTCGAAATCTTTGACAAACAGCTGAGTTTGTAGTTTAGTTTGTGGGACATGTTGTGTTTCCATGAACGATGACACACACTGTGTGTGTGTGTGTGTGTGTGTGCATGCGTGCGCATGCACATCCTCCATGTGTTTATTCTCACTTCCCGTTTGCCTTCAGCTGTATTTACACTTGTGTGGTAAGAGCTTCGGAGCCACCATGACTGATGTGATCCTCCTTAAACACATCAGAGCTACACAGACAGCACACGCACGCAATAAGAGCAGTGATTGGTCAGTTTTGTCAGTTCTTGAATTTCCCTCTGGATCAATAAAGTTATCTATCTATGTATCTATGCATCTGTTTGGGCCGCTCTGCTCATTCCACCTTTAAACAACATGGTTTCTCACGGGGTCTGATTCACAAACAAACATCACAACACTCCTCCTGTGGATTTATTAATGTCTCCATCAGAGGCTGCTTCAGTTATCACATCTAATGATTCAAACCAGTGTTCATCAGATCTGATCCCAGGACAGCTGACTGTCACTCAAGTGACTGTGACCAGGCTGCAGACCAGCAAAGGGCTTACAGCCCACGGTGACAAACATGTTGAACAAACAAGACTGTGCAGACATGTTTGTGTGTGTGCGTGTGTGTGCGTGTGTGTGCGCGTGTGTTCACACCGTGCGGGCCAGCTCCGTGTTGATGGCAGATCTCTTGGTGAGGAACAGTTGGATGTCCCAGTCAAACTTTAGACACTGCTGAACGAACTCCAGACCGGCCAGAGTCTGAGAGCTGACAGAGAGGCAGGCAGGCAGACAGACAGAGAGACCAACAGACTGACAGATGTAATAAATACAATTTTTTTCAGTTATTGTTTCACTGCAGGAAGTTCAGTCACAGCTTAAGTTTATCAGACTGAAACACACTTCCACCGACAGGAGACACACACACACACACCCCAGCTGCAGCTGTGTCCATGGCTTCTCTCAGGACTAAAGTCTGAATCCCCCCAGAGAGGATCAGTCAGTCACAAAGTCTGCTCATCAAGTCTCTTTATTATCTGCACCTACAGTCATGTTTCAGGGCTACAGACGCCCAAACTCTGTTCATTTTCTGTCATGAACACAGCAGGCTGCGGTGTCACATCTGCAGACAGGAAGTGAAGAGTGCTGAAAGGTTACAGTACTTATTAAACAGACTTAAAGGAGTGAAACTGACATTTTACAGAAATGATGCTGAAAATCTGCCAGTTAAGCAAGAAAGATGAGAACAGCTGAGCCACAGTGAGGGGTTTTCCTCAGAGCTCAGTGTTTCAACATCTCTCAGACGCCGCCGTCTGCTAATGTCCTGTACGACGGTGAGGACACAAGAGGACAAAAGGTAGGAGAAGAAATCCCAAAAAAATGAAGCTAGAGGTGGAAGAATTACACACACGCTGCACTTGTATAGTCAAAGAGTAAAAATATTCATGCATTTAAATTTTTACTCAAATCAAGACATGCAAAATATCAATATGAAATATACTTAAAGTACCAAAAGTAACAGCATCCATTACACAGAACGACATATTCCAGAATGAAGTACATCTTGTTTCCTGTTGGATTATGAACCCCTTCAGCACTTTAACACTGAAGCTGGTTTGACTACACTGGACGTTTATGTTCCTGTGAAGCAGGAGACTGTGGGAGGTTTGAGGTTCTTACTTGTTGAGGAACTCGTTGTGTCCGCAGACCTTCAGCAGGTAATGATCCACATCCATGTGATCCAGATCATCCTGAGCGTAACACAGAGTCTGATAGATCAGCAGATCCACCGTGGACGAACCTCAGAGACACAGAGACACACGCAGAGTTTTATCTCATCACAGCTTGTTCTAGTGAAAATACAACTTCATTCAAGAAATATAACAACTGTTTCATGTGACTTTTAATTTGAAGAAACAGTCCCTGTGGGTTCATGTCACATCCTGACAGTGTCTTACCATCACAGGTAAAGGTAAGGGGCTCCCTGAAGTGTTCGCTGATGACAGTCACCTTCACGCTGACCCCCAGACCCTGATGCAGCTCCTCCTGGCCGACGGACGGAGACCAAACGAAGCCGGCGTTCTTTGAGCGGTCATTGTGTGGGAACGCCGAACGTAAACTGCAGAAAAACACGGACATTACTGCTGTCAGGAGAGATGCAGTTTGTGTCAGTACTGAAAGTACTGAGGATGTCTGATGTGTACGTCAGCTGTGGCGTCAGAGGCTGAGGGGTTTCTGTGTTCCCCCCCTGCCCCTGTTCCCCTCAGGTGCTCCGGTTCCCATCACATTATGTGAGGCCAGTTCTCTGGTCAGTGGCCCGGATCAAGGGTTTGATGTGAGCTCCTTACATAAAATGCCACAGCACGTAGTTCTGTCATCGTTGCCGTATTTCTTGGCAGTTTAATGTGGAAGTGAGACGGAAAAGTTAAGAAAGAGAAAACGGGATGGCTGAGGAGAAAAAGACATTTCAGGAAAAATGGATGAACTTTTACTTTGTCAGACCTCACAGATTTGCTCCTGGTTGTTCAGGCTGGTTGGATGACGCAGTGTTCTCACAGTGTCACAGGTTCTGGACCAGAATGAGATCTGGACCTTGACTGGGCCACTGCAGAACATTCACCTTTTTGTGGTTGTGGCTTCGTGGTCATTGTCCTGCTGAAAGGTGAACTTCCTCCCAGGTCTCAGTGTTTTAGCAGGTTCTCCTGCAGAATCTCCCCACGTTCCGCTCCATCCACTCCTCAGTTCTCCTCCTCAGAAGGAGGAGTGTGGTGGAGAGAACTTCGTCACTTTCTCCTCAGCAGGGCCTGGTTTTTGGGACTGAGAGGCCAGATCGATTCTAAACCTCTCAGGTCCCAGTGGTCTGTGTTTGTGAGCCACCATACATACACAGTACCTTATGATGTAACTGCTGCCGGTTAATTACTGTGCGTACCTGTGTGTGTGTGTGTGTGTGTGCGTGTCTCACATGTCCAGCATGTGGCAGAAAGCTGCCACCTCCTCATCTCTCTCCTGGGACACCTGGAACAGTTCATATCCAAATCCATTCATCCTGGAGACCAGAGACACCTGACAATCACACACACAGCCAACCAATCAGAAGAGAGAACTCAGGGAGGACGACATGAATAAATAAAAAATATATGCTGTCCATTAGAAACTCAGCTCTAAAACACGGCAGATGACTGACTAAACCAACTGATTTAATACACTCTATAATAAAAGTTCCCGTCAGTGTGTCTTGTCTCACTTCACTCACGTGATTAATCTTTCACCTTGAATTTCCCTCGGGATCAATAAAGTATCTATCTATCTAACGTTCTTCACGGACACTTTTTGTTCTAAATGCAGCATGTAAGAGATGGACTGTTACATCACTTCCCGTGCAGGTGAAGTTTCAGTAACACCTGCAGGAGCCGAGCGCCCATCGTGTTTATTGCTGCGTGGCTGCTAGCTGGGCGGAGCCGGGAACACCTGGCCACCGTTCCCCCCATGCACACCTGCGGCCTGTCGGCTCTGCTCGCGTCTTTTCTTCCCGTTACAGCTGATCCCGACTTCCACCCACACCTCACTGTAATCATTATCATCACTTCAGTCAGTCTGGGCTTCACCCCCTCCTCCGAGTGAGTCCAACATCTCGCTAAGACCAGATCAGTCCTGCAGCGAATCCTCCTTCGTGAGCGTCATAATTTTCACTTTGTGTTCACTCAGCTGTCTGCATTCTCGTGCTTCAGGGCCTGATTGTTACGTCCCTCACGACTGCTGCTGCTTTACATGTATGGAAAGTCGTGTGTTGGTTCTGGCTCCTGGCTGCCAGCCTGGCTGCAGTCTGGACCAGGTTTTTACACTCAGTTAAAGTACACATTCACACTCTCAGGTAACAGACAGGTTGGAGAGTTGAGCTTGTAGTTCAGATCTTGTCCCTTTTATTTTAGGTAGGTGTGTTAAATCTTTTTTGTAGCTGTTGGATTTTCCTTCAGTTCAGCTTTTTATTTGTCATTTGCTAATTTAAGTTATGAACAATTGATCCGAGTGAGAAATTATTTTATTTGAACGAATCCATCTGACTTTGCCGCCCCTGGAGGGCGGAGTCAAAACATCAGTCATAAGAACTATAAGTCTAATAATCAGGGAGAAACACACCTGTGCAGGTGCGTAGGCCATGTAATAACACATCACTACATGCAGGAGGATTTCAACATTTCAGAAGGACACGGTAAACTTAAACTAAAACTTTAATGTGGAGGTTTTGTTGTTTTCCACGGCTCTGACTCTGCTGCCTGCTGACCAGATCTGCTGCTGCTGGCATCAGACCACAGCTGGTCCAACCGGTCCGACTGCCGACCAGCTGTGACTGTGACAAGTTTCAACAGGGAAGTGGGAGCAGCTGCGTGTTTACTGATACAAATATACAGAAAATACAACACAACCGAGTGAACTGAACCCAAATGAACCAAAACCTATGATTGTGATCAGGACGTGATGACTGAAGTCTACATCAATCACGGACACACGGAGACATTTTGGCTTATTTTAGAACATTTTCAAAAAGGGGAGCTTGAAGAAAATAGAAGATTACATTCAAAAACTAAGCTAGACAAGCTTTGTTGGAAGGTGGATTCTTGTCTCTTTTGATCGCAGCTTCCTTTTGTTTTTAGTCTGTATGCTAAGCTAAGCTAAACACATCCCGGACCTTCCATGTCTGTACTGGACACACAGACCTGAAACTGATCCGACACTGCAGTCGGGTACAACTTGCATTTAAACAGGTACAAAGGTCAGGACCACCAGTACCCAGCAGCCATTTTTACCCTCCTTGTCTGACATATCTGATGACCCTTCAGTGATGGGATGACCAGATATATCCACAGGCTCTTACCGGGTCTGCAGATACCCGCCGCTGGTTCTTGTTGCTCTTCGGGACAGGTATGTATGTCCTGGGCGGAACTTGAGGGGGGAGGGTCTTACTCCGAGCCACAGGCTTCCCTGATTGTTCCCCGTTTACCCTCCGACCTCGAGGCCCATGTTGGCTCTCGTTGAGTCGGGACAGCGAGTCGTTGATGTTGTCATAGTTCAGCTCCCCTGAGGTCACTTTGGGCTGATCCACATCGGGCGTGAACAGGTTGACATTGCGGGGCACAGTGGACCCTCTAGAGGGTAGGAAAGGGTTCATTGACCCCGTCGACGGGGGGATGGGGTTTCTTGGAGGGATGGCAGGAGGGATATCATCAGGAAGAGGTGGGAAACCTTTGGGAAGAATCCCTGACCCAGATTCATTTGAGTCCCTGAGACTCGAACCTGAGCAGTCTCTGAACTTGCTGACCTCCGGACTGTCCAGGATGTACAGGGAGTCTTTGATGTAGCTCCCCTGAGGAGGGAGCGCCCTGGCTGGCATGGAATGCAGCGACTGTGACCCTCCAGGCTGATTCAGGGAGGGGTCGGAGCCAGAGAGGCCCCTCAGCAGGCCTCCTCCTGTAGGGGGAGGACTAGGCTCAGAGGGGATGGGTCGAGGGTGTTCGATGGTGGGATTCGGGGTCTTGGAGCGGGTTTGTCTGGGAGCTGTAGAGCCAGGGGTCTGGTTGGTCCCAGTACCACCCTTGTCCTGTTTGAGTCTGGAGAGGGCATCGTACTCCATCTGCAGGGCCTCGGCCAGGACCAGCTCCTTCTGACTGAGGCCCAGAGCCTCCAGACAGCCCCAGCCCGCCTCGCTGCTCTCCTTCTGGGTCTGCGCCGCCGACATGATGCCTCCACACAGAGAGGGAGCCCGATGGGAGGGAAGAGCTGAGCTAGAAGATCAGCGTGGACACATGGAGCTGCTGAGGACCAGCTGAGGACAGAGAGGAAGACAGTGAGACATCCACAGATACATCATTATTCAGCTCCTGTGCTATTATTCTGAACTAAAGTTTGTAGTGAAGCCCAGACCCTTTTCTGATAAACTTTGCATGAACGCAACCCACCAACAGTGATGGACTTCCTGTTTCCTTTAACAAAGTGTGAAGTTGGGGTGAGGACATGTCAGAAAGTTCTCTTGTATTAACTTTAAGACAGACTCTTCTAACAGTCACATGATGATGATGATGATGAAGTCAAGTAGAAAAAGCTGTGAATGAAGCAACTGCTGACGAAAACCACACAGGAAGCTTCTAGATTTTAAAAACCTTTTTTATCCACAGGTTTTGGGGACAGACACAAGCTGATAAGTCAATATGTCTTTACTTATGGACGACTCATTGCAATTTAATCCAAAATCTCAACTTTCAATCTTAAATCTGACTTCAAGAAGCACAAATTGTTGAACGCTGAGGAGACTTTTCAGCCCAGATTCTTGCTAAAACAGAAGGTTAGATGCGTCGTGTTTTGACGCCTACAGTCTCCTTGTCCTCCGTGTCACTGACAGCAGCGAGCGTCTCCATCAAACTGAGATGTCTTTGTTTGTCCCACTTCAAACTTTCCTCCCAGAGACCCGGAGGCTCGCTCAGGATCCAACCAACAAACCTGCAGGCCAGCGTGGAGGCAGGAAGGAAACCCAGAAACACAATGAGGAGGAAGTGAAACAGTGAGGAGGTAAAACCAGCTGAGACCTGAGCAGCTCCAGGATCGCATGTCCTGCAGTCTTTCATTTGGCTAAGAAGCATTCAGTCAGAGTTTAAAGCAAAGCAGGTCCTGAGGAGATGGACAAAACAAGACACCATCACAGACCTGCTGACAAAGTCCTGGGATGGTTTTGGTATCAGACTCAGATGGCCTGAAGAGAAACGTGTTCCTTCTGGTCGCCTGACGCTGTGACAACCAGGAGAGTCAGAGAGCGAGGAAGGAAGTGAGAAAACAGGTCTTAAAACGGAATAAAACTTTAAAACATTCCCTCGTCTTCGAAGACTTTCGAGTCTCGTCAGATTTTCATCAGCAGCGGAGACTGAAGACACTGAAGACCGTCCCGATCCAACACTGTCATCAAACTGACTCTTTTCTAAAGATAAATTAGGTTTTAGTGCTACTTTTGAATACTGGTTTACTGCATTGTGCAATCCTGCGTTTTATGATGACAGTAAAACTGAACTTTGAACCTTACATAAAGTAAAGCAGCTGCGACATTCAGCAGCTCAGCTTGTTCGTTGTGTGTCAGAGAAGACTGAAGTAGTAGTAGGAAAGTGATGAAGGTGATGAAGCTGAGGGCATCTCTGACCTGTGAGCAGTGTTTAGCAGCTCAGTGTGTCGTGTCACACTGTCACAGCCTCATGTTTGGACAGGCTCCACAGACTGATCTCAGATCAGTTACATCGCCTCGTCTCTTTGGAGGACACACATGCAGCTGCTGCAGGTCAACTCCAGCTTAATTGTCATTAGATTTTAGGTTAATGCCGCAATAAAATCTCTGAAATATTCTTTATGGCATGAATTTACATGCAATCTGACTGATTCCTCTGTCTGCCTCATGATGATGGGGGTGGGTGAGAGACAAAGACCCCACCCCCACCCCCTGCAGACAGGAATAAACCCTGATGTACACACCAAAAACCAGCTGTGTCCCACTTCCATACATGCCTGGGCTGCTGTGGACCAGCTGCCGCCAGGAAACAAGGGCTTTGTGTCAGACGACAGTTTACTGAGACCTTAAACTTCTGATTTACTGTTTTTGTTCTGTTAAACTCGTGTGAATCTCTCCGTCCTCCCTGTGCCTGTTTTCATTAAAATGTGGTTCTGAATCATCTGAGGTGAGAACCCGGCCGAGCAGGAACGGGACCTCAGTTCCTATTCAGACTGATCTGAGGTCAGCACGCAGTGTGTGTCTTTTTTATGAAGTGAACCTTGAACAGCAGTGATGCTCTGTTGAAGTGATATACAGCGAAGTGAAACATGTTTCAGTTTCAATAATCAGTATTGCTGTCAACGCCTAAGAGATCAGAACAAGAAGCGAGCATGGAGGCCCAGCAGACCCTCCAGACCCCCCACCCACAGAGTCCTGCCCCTCTGACTTAAAGGGTCTCGACACAACAAAGAGCTGATGCTACTCGTGTGTGTGTGTGTGTGTCACAGATTTTCACTGGTTCACACTGTGACTCATGACCCCCCCCATGGTGGTGGTGGTGGTGGTGGTGGGAGGGGGGGTGTTACTTTCACTGAGCCACGCCCACTGTCATCAGCGCACACAAACATTGAGGTAGGAATGACAGTATTTGTTAGAAAAAGGACTCTGTGTGTGTGTGTGTGTGTGTGTGTCTTCTGCTGCAGAAGTGACATGTTGGTGGGCAGTCGTGGATCAGCGGTTAGGGTGTCGGACCCGTAACCGGTGGATTGCTGGTTCGATTCCCCGTCCCGGTGTCCATGGCTGAGGTACCCTTGAGCAAGGTACCTAACCCCCACTGCTCCCCGGGCGCTGCACGCGGTCGCCCACTGCCCCGGGTTTGCTGTGTGTGTGTGCACGTCACTTGGGTGGGTTAAATGCAGAGAACAAATTTCGTTGGAGTGAGTTCCCTCCAATGACAAAATATGTCACTTTACTTTACTTTACTTTACTTAGAAGAATAAATTGACTTGTTTTGAATTCTGACACACACTTCCTGAAGACATTATTACATCTCATCTCCATCCATCCATCCAGAATAAATGTCCATAAAACCACTTAGAAACCAGCGGAAAAAACTCCATTCAGAACTTGCCTGAGGATCTTCATGTTTTTACATTCTTTCAGTATCACAGTGATCTGCTGATGGTTTGTCTGGACATCCATGGCTCCACCACCGACAGGAGCTGCTGACAGCTGATTCAGCACACATTTAATGGAGACTAACTGAGTAAAAGCAAACATATATAACATATAAATCTAACTCGCTAAAGCTGAATGACTAAATCCATAACATTATATTCAGTGAAGCTGCTGCTGTGGGTTCTAAATCAGAGCTTTAAACACCTGATCCTTCTGTAATGTGCTCCACTCAAATAAAACACGAGCCTGAGCAAACTTCTGAGGGGGTTTAGTGCCTCTGCTGAATGCTGAAAGACCGACCATCAGTGCCATTTAGCCACACCATATCTTCATACAATCACTTATCACGTTCTTGTGGCCACACCCCTTGTGGTGACGTCACGGGGTGATGTTTTACGATTTGTTGACAACTTAAATACAACGCCTGAATTCAACCAAGCAAATCCACCTGTTTCGAGCGCGAGGCAGGTGTCTATGACGTCACAGACCAGTGAAAGATCACTTTTAAAATTGTTAGCTTGATAGCTATTTACCCTGTGTTGATAAGATGATAGCAGTATATTTTTAATTTTCTATTCGGAAAGAACAAGTTTTAAAAGACAAACTCAGGAAGCAGACGCAAACTGCGCAGACTCGGAAAAACAGGTGACAAACGCCATTAACAACAAAGTAAAAGGGAGAATTACATGAGTGGAAATGTGTCCAACATCCCCGTGACAGCTGCTGCTGCAGCCGCAGCTGCCAGCAGCCTACCGACCGTCTACTGCAACGTTTTAAACCCACACGCCGCCCAGTCCGGTGGAGAGCGTCCAACCAAACTCCATTCAGATATCCAGCAGTTAAACGTGGCCTCATTCACCGGCCAACATCCACACCGGCCCCGGACATTAATTTAACCAACGCTGCTGTCTTTTACATCCGGACACATCAATTACAACAATTCGTAAGCTTTAAAATGCTTTAAATTTTACATTGCGCTTCGACTATTACTATGGGGATTTTTCCCACCCACAGCCTGCTATGGAGGGCGGCGGCGAGCAGCCCGAACCACTTCTTACTGTAAACTAAGCTCTATTGCAGTAACCAGCGGGCAGGTGTGTTACACGTGAGCCGAATTAAACTGAAGACCAAAACGATTTGTGAAAAGTCATCACCCATGTTCGAATTTGAATCCAAACACACAAAAATCCAGGAATGTTTTGATGCTCGGATGATTGAATGGAGTTTGGTTTGACCTTCTCTTCGAAGAAAGGCACTCGCGAAGCAGCGCAGTCTCCAGCAAGTGAACAGACTGCAACTTCAGCCGCCGCCGAGAGAAATGCGTCAGAACATTTTCATAAACAAAACACTGTATGCTAACCTCAGCTAGCAGCTACTTTGCTCCCGGGTGGGAAAACCTTACCTGACTCTCGGTCTACGGTTGCCGGGAGCGGGCGGCGGTTGCCATTTTATAGCGGTTTACTTTGCTGCCAAAATTTACATCGATCCTCCTCAACTGCCGATTTTTGGTAGGTGTTTCCGAGCAGATTATGAGTATCCAGTCGCCGATGCGGGCGGTATTCCACACATTCAGACGGTAGAACCGGATCACCGGCTCTGCTGTGTCAGCCTCTGTTTACGGGTTAAACAATGCAGCCCGCGGTACGAGGCTCCGGCTGCTCGGGAGCCCAGTATCTGGAGAGGCTGTCGGCTTTGCGTCAATCTCTGCTCTGCAGCTGCCGGACCAGCGGCGCCAAGTCAGATATGACAAAGCAAAATAGCTTCCGGTCACCTTTTCAAAATAAAACTTAAAATTAAATCGAAAATCAAGAAATCTTGACGTCCATCAGACTAGTGATTTGTACAGTTAATGGATGCAGTGAATATTTTTCTGGATTGTGTAATCAAAATGTATATTAAATTGCATAAAGTAATGTAAAGCGAATAATCAAAATCATATGCAACAATGCAAAGTGATTAAATAATAACATCAATAAGCCAGCAAGTTTATTTTTCAAAATAAAGATGTCTCAACTGTCTGGGAGGAGACTGTTCAAGGTTAGTGTGTGCCTTTTCACAATGTCTCTGATAAGACTGTTTTTGGGAAATAACACAAAAGGATTGAAACTGTCAAACACAGCGGTTACACAGTGGAAATAAGAAAATGGAGTGATGTTGTGAAGTGACTGGAAACCAGCTGTGTTCACTGAGAAAAAGAACGAAATGACATCTGTAAGGTAATATAAATATAAAATTAATTAGATTAATTTAATGTTTTAATTTCAAATAGATTAGTTAAATTAAGTGTAAGTTCAATTTTCATTTGTCACAGCAGCTCCCACAAATATATGAATGGCAACAGCAAGATACATTTCTGTTGTTCTTGTCATGGCCACCACAAGTGAACGAGGAAGGCAATCAGGGTCCCGCGGCCAGCATTAATTTGAAAATTAAATCAGTAATTACTGGAGTAAAAACGCGTTTTCCAACTAATTTCTAACGCCGTGAATACAAAATAAAAGTACTTCCTGTCTCAGGAGCCCAGGAGGTGAAACAGCGACATCCGGTGGATAGAATCTTCATCGCATAGAGAAGCTGTGAGGTCAGTGAACGCAACGCTCCCAGGTACCAGAACAAAGGTAAAGTAAATAAACATTCAAGTGGAAGTTTTGACATGACGCGCTTCAGATGTAGAAAATCCGCGTGAGTACGACGCAGTGCGTCAGGTCAGGTGTGTGAACTCAGCGCTGTTTCACTGTCACTGCACAGGAGGGTGGAGGCCCCGTGCCACACACCTGTTGGAGGGAGACCTGCAGGACCTGCAAGCTAACAGCAAACGCTAAGCTAACGACGTTAGTATGCTAGTGACCAAGCCGGCACAAAGCTAATGTAGCGTTAGCTCAAACACGACTTTGATTTTCAGGTTTGTTTTTTTGTTTATTGTTTGAGTTTATTGTTTCAACATTTCCACAACAGATGGATTAATTAAATTCTATACACGAGAATGCAGGGGGGAAATCCAAACTGTTCAGTGTTTAAAAATAATAAACTAATAAATAAATGTAGCTTATAGTCTAAATATAATTTGCTGTTGAAATTTCCTGTGTAGTCACTTTATTTGTGACTATTTTTGTCTCTATACACCTCGCAGTTATTTATGTACCTTTTATTTTTGTTCATTTTCTGTATAGCACATGTTTGTAGTGTTTTTCTTTTTTAAACATTTTGCTGTTGTGACATTGGATCATTATGTTAAATGCTTAAGTGGGAACGTATAACATATAATACCCATTTCAAAAACATTGTGTATATATTTATATTTTCTTTATGGATTGGAAGGAAGGATTTGCTTTGTCCTCCTGGATAATGAAGCAAAAACACCACCTGGTTATTGTTCTTTATTGTCTTCATGTCAACAAACACGTTTCTGCTGCAGGTTCTAATTTCATTCAGCTGTGAATCTGAGCATGTTAATCTGAACAATCACTGCTTCAAAAACCATAAAAGAGATTACCACAAAGTCAAATGCAAATAAAAACAAGTCTATTTAGATTCTAATCTTTATTTAGTTAAAGTCTAAAGTGCTCTATGATCAAGAAATTCAAACCGATTTCAGTGATTGTACATTTCAGTATCAACAATTCAAACCCGACTGGACGTAAGGCTTCAGTTTTCACTTTAATGTGCTTTGTGACAGTTTGTACCAAATCATAACACATCACGACTCTCTGTTTCATGTTCTGTAATCATCTCAAAATTATGACTTCGCATCTCATGCAACAACAGATTAAAGTATAAAAAAGCTTTCTTGTCATTAGGATTTCTTTACCTCATAATTCTGACTTATCACAGTTAGAAGAAAATTACGTTGATGTGTGGATTATTTAATTATCACCTTGTAATGACAGCAAAAATCTTGATGTAATAATGAGATGTGAATCTCATAAGTATGAGATAACTTTGCATTATCCTGATCTCCATAAGCCTTAGATAAAATTCATCATGTAGTCATTACAATAACAAGAAATGTCTCAAAATACACATCTGTGATCACTAAAGGTTTTCTCATCATTCTGACCTCTGAGCGAAGACAAAAACATTCAGTACAAGCCAGAAAGCCACCGGTGTGAGATCATAACGAACAGCACAGCATCACAGCAGAGTGAGGTTTGACCAAACGTGGACGTGAACGGTTCACTTTGTGACAGAAAGGTGAGTCTGAAGATGAAATGTCATGATTTTTATTTACACTTTACTGAAATAAGGAGCTTTTTGTGACGTTAACCAAAGAGCTTGAGTTGGCCAAACCAAACCACAGTTAGGAATCGAACCCTGAATTCTGGTGTGACAGTGCTGGACCTCCACCCAGACCACCACCCTGTGGCAGCACAGTTTATGAATGTAACATTTCATTTAGTCAAAGAATTGAGCTGCAGGTGTGAACGGTGGCTGCCCTGCGGGTTGTGAAGAAACATTAGTGTCCATGTAGTTGAATCCTACACTTGTTGATTAATTGATGAACTGCTGTGATAATGTTTTTTAATTAAGAATGTGATTAAAACAGGATGTCAAAATGAGTCTCCTTTCTCACTTTACACAGTTTGACGTATTGCTGACTCAGTTTTTCTGAAATCCTGAAGGATCTCCTGCACATTCGTCCACAGACACACAGATTTAGGCACATTAAGTAACAGACAACACTTGAAACAGTTTGACACACAGGAGGCCATCGTGTCTGTGGCTCCAAGCACTTATTCAGCACAGCCTCATGATCGCAGAACCCAGGTCACGTCTGTTTGGAGTGACCGGATCCTGTCACTACAACGAGCCAAGTCACAAAGCAAACAGTTTTCTTCTTCTGGTGAAAAGTCCAACCAGCACAGACGCCAGGAATCTGATGACTTCTGGTGTTGAGACGGTGATTCTATCAGTTACAACTGCTGCATGTCATATAGTTATGGCATAACTATGACTTCATCTTGTAGTTACTACAAACATGTATAATTATGACTTTTTAGGACAGGAACACATTGAGATATGAATCATGCGATCAAATCTTTTCCTGTAATTTTGACTTCTATAGACCATAATAACAATTAGCATCTGAAAAATAAATTCTGAGATTAAAATCTTGCAGTTATGACATTTGTCTTCATAGTTACGACCTCCTCACGTCATGAGTTAGCATCTTGTTTTCCACGAGGTGCGATTGGTAGGTTGGTGGTCTAAACCGGAAGGTTTGAGGAACCCGAGCACAGTCTCCTGCTGCTTTTACACACCGAGTCCAGCTGCCGTGGAACAAACACGTTTCTGCATGTTTGTATTTCATAACTACATGATTAATTAATCTCTAATTCCAAGACCCGAGTCTTGGATGTCTTTTCCCGGACGTGACTTCTGCAGACACGATTATCATCGATCGGATTCTTGTGATTAGATGATGAAAGTTTTGTTCTGTGTAGTAACTGACAGGAAACCAAATGTTTATCACAGCCCTTCATTCATTCTGAGCTGAAAGCGGCTTGTTTCTGGTCGTCCACCTGGTGGGACAGGTCAGGTGATGTGTCCACCATGGACCTCCAGCAGTCAGGTGTGAACGGCTCCAGGTGAGTTAATGTCCGCCGCCTCGTCTTTACCTCATTAACCGATTCAGTTCCTCCCAAAGTGTTCAGTCTGCGAGGACATCCAGCTCTCTGGACAGCCTGTCCTCAGTGTCTTTGTGTCACAGTATGTCCTCAGTGTGTCTTCACCGTCTCCTCAGTGTGTCCTCATGTCTTTAGTGTGTTTCTGTCCTCAGTATGTCCTCTGTGCGTCCTCGTCAAATCCTATAAGCATGTGGACAGTCTGCTTCTCAGTCCGTTGTCCCCTGCAGGACAGCGGCTCCGTCTCTACACTTCCTTCTCCTCTTTGTGAAACGACGTCCGTCTCAGATTTTCCTTCACTTTGATGAACTCTGGAGCTTTCAGGTTTTCCTGCTGCTGTTTCTCCTGCTGTTTCTCCAGCTGCAACGCGAGACACAGACGTTCAGGAAACAGAAAGCCGACCAAAGACGGACAGCAGAGGACAAAGACGGTCCGACTGACGCACAACATACCACCATACCACCAAAACCCACCGCGAACACGTCTCGGAGCGGAGATGCTGGACGTGTCCCTCAAAGCAAACTGAGCTAAAGCACACTGAACACGAAGCACAACAGAAATGAGGAACTTTTACCTTTGAAATGTTTATCGAATAAAAATAACATTACTTTATTACTTTATTGACTGCAGTACGTGCGAGCAAAATGAATCAGACGTCAGCAGTTTGCCCAGACTTTGCTGTCCTTCTGTCTTCTGTGCTGCAGACACGAAGTGTTTTGCAGATGCTGGAGTTCATGTGGTCATTGAATGACTTCTGATTCACGCTGAATTAAACTGTGGCTGCAGGTCGCCTCATGCAAATTGTTAAACATACGTCACCAAACACCAAACAATGAAAAATAAATCAGTAAATGACTCAGTAAATGAGTTAATATGGCATTAAATGGGGCAAAACTAATATGTAAATTAAATGTTAACGTTACTTCAAATGTTAAGTTGATATTTCTGTCTTAGTTTGCTGCAGTGCAGATTTAAGAATTAAAACACAAATATATGTTTTCTATGAATTCATTATTATTTTTAGCATTAGTTCGGTGTGTTTATGCCATATTAATTCATTTACTGAGTAGTTTATTTATTTATTTTCAATATTCGGTCCTCCATACACCCCATCATTCTGTAGCTGCTTACAAAAATGTTAAAACATTCGTGCGTGTGTGCTTATGATGTGTGTGTGTGTGTGTGTGTGTGTGTGTGTGTGTGTGTGTGCGTGTGCGTGTGTGTGTGTTACCTCCTCCAGCTTCTTGTGTCTCTTGAGCAGTTCAGCCTCCAGAGGTGAAATCTTCCTGTGAGCTTCGTCTTCCTGTTTCCTCTGTTTGATCAGCTGATCTCTCTTCCTTGACTCCATAACCCTCTGCAGCTCCGGCTTCATCTCCAGCCCCGCGCCACCGCTGAGCAAACACACACACACACACACACACACACACTTCATCTGAGTGGGAATCAGATACTGAACGACACTGACAGTGAGATGTCAGCACGCAACAGGAGCAACAGTCAAACGGACCTGTTCGGTTTGTAAAGTTTTAACAAGGTGAGTGAAACATTTTACTGTGTGAAAATCAACCTTTTGGTGCCCCCTGGTGGACAAACTCCGGTACTGATCAGCTCCTGTATGCACTGACACTGAAGCATCGCGATAAGATTAATAAGATTAATTCATTCCGCATGTGTATACGATATGTTTGTGAGTCTGAGCATCAGTTTCTGTGTTGTAATGTGTGTTTCCTCCAGCAGGGGGCAGTCTGTTACAAATAAACAGAAGTGTGTGTGTGTGTGTGTGTGTGTGTGTGTGTGTGTGTGTTAAATAAAAATCTACTTGTGACTTCACCACATGTGGAGCAAAGACACGCTGTAGATGAGTGATGTTTAGCTGTGACATCACACGTAAAGGACGAACTGACAGAAAAGGAGTGAAGATGTGAGGGACAAGTGGAGCGACTTCAGTTGTTTTGTTGTGTATCTTTTATGAAGATGACGCAGCATCTCCTCCCAACAGTTTGAGCTGATTTATGTGACAGCTGATGATGCTGATGAGAGTGTGTGTGTGTGTGTGTGTGTGTGTGTGTGATTCTGGGCTGCTTCCAGCTTCAGTTTTCCTCCTGAATGACAAAAGCGAGGAGAAAGAGGCGACCTTGCTTTGCCCACGGCGTTAAAGCTCTGACAGTGAATGAGCGACTGTGCGGAGGTGATGTGAAAACTTTCCCAGCATCCTCGGCGGCGCAGGCCTGTGGGGTGGGAGGCTGTTGCTTAGCAGCGGCGGCTCGTTTCTTCCAAAACTTCACGCGGTCGAGACAGAACAGACAGACGCCGAGGACAGCGGGAAGTCCGACTCTCTTCATGTAATTAAAGATGTTTCATGAGACAATTCTGCTCTCTGATTGGTCAGCACGTCAAATGACAGCGTGTGTCGGTGGAAACAACTGGACACATCAGGGGTTGCAAGAAGAGATTTGAAAACATCAACTCTGAACAATCTGAGTCATGTGACCACATCAGGACTCTGTTGTTTCCCTCAGTTAGTTAAAAAGTCAGTGGACACACAGCGAGACAGCATGAGGACGTCCGCACGTCCAAACTGTCCCTCCTGTCTAAAACATGTCATAACTTCTCAAAAACACTTTGACAAAGCTCCTGACTCTCTAAAAATGTCCTCACTTTGAGCCAGCGTCCTCACATGCATGTAGAAACACACTCTCTGACACACACACTCTGTTACCGTTTGCAGCTGCTCATCAGCTCTCGGTGAAGCTCTTGATGACTTTTCGAAGCTTTGACAGGATTCACCAGTTTTTTGGGTTTGATGAGGTCGTCATCTTCGTTTCCCTCCAGGTAGTCTGGCTGGGGGACGTAGCTGGACACTGGGGACGGCCTCCTGTGGACGCCCTCAGATTGGTGCTGTTGCAGGTTTGCATACGCTGAAGCTACAGGACAGAATCATGAGGACCGTCAGATTTAATTTGTTAAAAAATCTCAAAGTTAAAATCTGATATTGAACTTGGATTTCAGATCCTGACTTTCTGCTCTGCAGAGGACGAAGCCTTTGGACTCTAAGATCTTTGCTGTAGCGCCACCATCTGGACAAACCTTTTCAGCTCCACTCAGAATAACTAGCATCAACAGGATGTTTGCTCGTGGGGTTGCTAGCACAGATGTGCTCACGTTACGTCATGTTTGTTAGAATCAAACTACAGCGTCCCTCCCTGTCTCCGTCCATCGTTTGTCTGAGAGAAGAAAGGACAGATTAAAGGGCATCTGATCCGAGTCCTCAGATATTCTGGGAGACAGAGATCACATGTCATACAGTTCACCTCACACAATGACCTCTTTCTCAAGTGCAACCAGAGCCCAACATCCACTGCTGCTTCATATTTCACAAAAATGAAATGAGCTCCGAATGTGTGGACGTCTTCTCGTCCCGGGCGGAAACAGTCGCAGGACGTGGCCAAAAGTATGTGGACAGCTGCTCTGCCAGCCTGCGCTCTTCAGGTTTCAGGTCTTCCTCCAGATGTTGGACCTGCAGGGATTTGCTCCCATTCAAAACCAGTTGGTGATTAACTCATTCACCAGTCAACAGAAAATTCAGTGGCAGCTGCTCTGATGGTCAGTTAGTCGTGAGTCAGAAGCAAATCCTCCAGTCACACCTGGTCTCAGTTTCTCACCCACTGAGGTCCTCTCCTCTCTGAAGGTTTGAAAGTCGTATCAACATGTCTGTGCTGATGCAAACTGAACATTTCCTGATGTTGCTGCTTCACAGCTCCACAGCTAACTGAGCTAACAGCTGCTGTTAGCTCCACAGCTGCAGGGCCGTTAGCTCCACAGCTAACTGAGCTAACAGCTGCTGCAGCTAAAGATAACTGCAGCACACAGGGCAGCTGGTGGCCACTCTGCTCATCTGGACTCTGTATTTTTGGAGCTACCTCTGACTTCGGACTATTTGGGCTGCTCCTTTAACTTCTCAGAGTTGAATTGAAGGACTGATACAGGAAGTCTGGACGGATGGAGTCTGTGGTTTCATATTGATTTGGGACAGGATGCACAAACTAAACCCTCTGTAGTTTATTGACATCTCTGTGAGATGTCTGTTATCCGGTTACAACCAGAAGCCGTGTTCCTGCTTCAGTCTGACTTCAGCCAGGAGGAAACGTGATCACGCCGCACGATCACGTCAGGAGATCCTGAAGTTATGAAACCTGCTGCTGCAAAGTTCTCAGAGCACCTGAGACCAAACACACCTGTGATGATCATCTGAGTGCTCAGAGATTTCTCACACACTGATGAACCCAATCAACAATCACATCAAATCAACCATCAAAGGTTCTTCACTTTTCAGTTTCATTTCTTATTTTGTTTTTCTTCTCTGAATTTAGAGACAGCAGTAGTGATCATAATAACTTCTGGATTACATCAGAAAAGTGATCTGAAATTAAACCAAAATCTACCAGTGAAACTCGTCTCTTCTCTGGACTTTTGGTCTGAATGAACACTCTGGAGTCTCACTGGTGATTGTTATTGACATTTTACAGACTTGGTGATTTGTCAATCCCACAAACAGATGTGCTAACTGTTCAAACAGAGCGGGTTGAAGTCTGATGTCCACTTACATAAACACGCGGGTCACAAACTGTTGGGTCAAACTGTGCAGCTTTTGATCAGCTTTGAGAAAACAACAATCCTGTTCGAAAGGAAAACAGCTTTTTCACTTCAGGTGAAACGGTGTGAACGGCCGAGCCTCGGTGGTCTCGGAGCAAATCAATTTGAGATGTGAACCAACTACAGGAGGTTTTGTAGCATAAGTCAGGTAAGTAATGACGTGTTGTTTTTCACACATGACAAATGAAAAACAAAAGCAGCATCCAAACTAAGACAGCTCAGAATACTGGACCAAAGCAGGACTAAAACTGGAACAAAGTCTGCACAACTCTGCAGCACTTTATGTTTTCTGATGAGAAAACCTGTGAAAATCTTTCATTACATAAGAATCTCAGCATAGTAAGTTGAACTCCCACTCAAATCAAGTTTCCTTGCCAACAAAGACCACATCGTCATCATCCTACGCTCAGCTCGTCCACGCCAACCTCACGCTGCTTTCCAACGCATGACTCAAGACATGAATTATTCATGAGTGAAATATTCAGTGTGAAAAGTGAAAAACAAAAATTATAAAATCTGAATATCCAGGAAATATAAAAACAAGAAATAAAAATCTAAAAACTACAAAAACAGAGGTGGGAATTCAGTTGTGTTCAGGTATGACAACAGCAGCTGCTTTACCCCACAGTACATCACAGCACAGGTCACAATCACCTTCACCTCGACCAACTACAACACCAAAATGCCGCTTATAAACACTTAAAATGTGTTTTATGTAAGGGAAGGAAACGTAAATGTATTTTTCTGCATAAGCAGTAGGGGCGTAGTGAGCCATCGATCTGGATCAATACATCAGTTCAGTGATCAACGATCCAACATGATCGATGCGAAGTGTAAACAATGATCCACATTTTCCTCTGTAAGATATGCCTTTATTTTGAAATTCCCGTGGTACATTTGTGTCACCATTTCTGTCCAAACACTTGATAACATTCAGTGTTATCACTGACAGTGAGGATGTTTACTCAGGAACAAGATAAAATAAAACATTAAAAACTGTACAAACACGATGAGGCATTTCATCCTGCAAACTTGTGACTCACACTGTCTTAGTGTTAAAAATAATGTCATTTGTTAAGCTATGTGAACAGAAAAATCTGCTAGTTGCTATGCTAATTCATGCAACATAAAGTGTTCTTACAGTGCATAAAGTAAATACTGCACATGCAGGATTGAATCAAGTCGTGTCACGGTGAAGCTTGTGATTTACATCCCTAATCATAAATACTTTAACTTTTTACACTTGAACCTGCACTTTGGGAAAACGTGTTACTTTTCAAGTCCTTCCCAGTTCACATAACGACTTCACATGACGTTGATTCAACCTTCCTGACGAATCTCCGTGTTGCACCGGAGGTTTAAATCTGGAGGTTTTCTGCAGATTTCCTCTGCTGGCTGAAGGAGGGAGTAAGAGCCTCAGAAGAACATTGTAGAACAGTGTAATTACTCTCACTGCCAAAAGGGGGAGACAAAAGTTCTGCAGGTTTGAAGTTAACTTAACTGCTTATTATACTTGCGTAGCTTTCATTTTTAAATTTAGAATATAGGACTTTTAGAGTACTTTTACTCCCTTGTATTGATACTTGAAAAAATTGTATTTCCTCCACTGCTGTGCACCCAAACACACATTTCAAGTCCCACAATAATAAATAATTAAAATCTATATATATATTCTGTTATTATGACTAATGTATGAACTAACGGCTTATTAAAACTGCAAATAAACTCACTAACTAACTAACAAATAATATACTATGAAATATATAAGTACTCACTGACAGACTAAAGCAGCTGAATGAAGAACCAAACAATAAAAATCATAAACACAATAAATACACACAAAATAATGCAGTACACACCCAAAGGTGAATACTGCATCAGTATTACACATGTGATTTTGCAACAGTCAGTACTAAATCCAGGATCAGAGTCAGTCCTCTTACCAGACTTCACCATGCCCTCCCTGGCTGTGGTGGACTGTCCGAGGCTGCTGCTCGTCCTCTGATCCATCTGATCCATCTGATCCATCTGATCCATCTGATCCATCTGATCCTCATGTGTTTCAGACTGTGTGAACCTCCGTGCTCTCCGTATGAGCAGCACAGCTTCTCTCCTCCCGAATGAATCATGCCGAGTGTAAAACAACAGTCACGTGATCCTCTCAGTGTTTCCCGCCTCCTCTCAGTCAGTACGTCCTCCTCCTCTTCCCCCTCCACCTCCTCCTGCTCCTCCACCTCGTCCTCCTCCACCTCTCCCCCACCACACTTTATAAAGCAACATTTCTGCCTTTATCTAACCTGTTCTCAGCCTTTCCCACATGCTGCCCGCAGCTCCGACTCATTTTCCAACTTCAGTGGGTTTCATGGGCTTGACATCAACAACACTTAAAGCAACGGGGCTGACAATCCGAGGCCAGCAGACTTCCAACATCTTGTCATGACCTGAAGGAGATGCTGAACTCTCCATCCATCCATTCTCTACACCACTTGATCCGTCAGGGTCACAGGGCGGCTGGAGCCGATCCCAGCTGACTGCAGGTGAGAGGCGGGTTCACCCTGGGCTGGTCGCCAGCCAATCACAGGGGCGACACACAAAGACAGACAACCACATACACCTCAGGGCAATGAAGAGCAGCCAGTTAACCTGATGTGCATGTTTTTGGGACTGTGGGAGAAAGTCGGAGAACCCAGAGAAAACCCAAGCAGGCACAGGTAGAAGATCCCAGACCGGGACTCAAACCTGGAACCCTCTGGCTGTGAGGTGACAGTGCCAACTACTGCACCACCGTGCCGCAGTTTCACAGCGTTCAAATCAACAATGCAAAGTGACAGCTGACAGTTGGGCACTGGACTGTGGTCTGTTATGCTAGCAGCAGCTAAAGTAGCTCTTGCACGTTTTTGCCACACTGCTGCAACCAGGCAGGGACAAACGACAGCATCCGCCCATGAGACTACGCTAGGGTGACCTGGGCCCACTTAACCGAATCATGTTGATGTTCGCTGTGGTTGAAAATAGGTACATTTGCCCAGTTATCTACTTTTTAAATGTTCTAGTGTAGCTAGGCTAACAATTTCTCCCTGTGTCAAACCTTTATTCACCTCGACAAAGGGCACCAGGACTTGACTGGAAACAGGCTTATATTAGAGACAGGCCTTGTTTCTCATTCCCTCATTTGATAATTATATTTGGTTTTGATTATATTTTCCCAAAGCCTTCATTTGGGACATTGGGTCATTTATTCACACAACACCTCAGACAGGAAACTCCTGGTGATCTCACTGAGGTCTTTCATGTTCAAACTGCTCATGGAGCCACACTTAGCGAGTATTTCACAAACGTGTCTGCTGCTTTAAAACCTGTCACGTCTGCTCCTGTTGTAATCAGAGCAGACAGCAGCCGACCTTTTGAAAGAGTCACGAAGCGGCTGGTGCTTCAGTGCTTCCACAACAGGCCCATTACAGCCCGATACACACTGAACGAGCAGTGATAACAACCATTCAAAGGTCGGACTCGCCTTCCACAGTGTGCCATTGTTCTCCGAGTCGGATGGTAAACTGAGACCGACTTACCCTTGCCGTTTGGGTGCTTTCCATTTTTCACACACTGCTGCTTTGGTGGAGGCTCGTTGTCGATATTGTAGCCCTTCTGGAGAACATAGAAGAAGGAAAAGAAAAGGAAGATGTAAGTGCAAAGTCATAGTGTAAGGAGACATGGAGGAAAGAATAACCTTCATACAGCGTATGGTTTATTTTATTGACTCGACAAAGGGCTTTGTATCCCCAGAGAGGGTGACGTCTCGACTCTGCCACTGGGGCTTTCACACACCTTCTTACAACATGAGACAATGACACCCCGAGTCTCCTACTGGGTGATTTTTGTCTATTTAAAATGCATCACTTAGATAAAATTGTGAAAGCCCCCCACATCTCATTCTGCTGGTTTCAGTTGTATAGTCAAATATTTTCTGCCACTGAGCAAAAAACAAAATGTAATACGCACAGTGTAAATTACAGCAAGACTCACTGAATGAGCCCGTAACACCGTTTAAGGCTCTCATGTTTCCATCTCCATGTCTGGCAGGTCCATTGTTTAACGATTTTCCTCAAGTACAAACTGATCACTGTCACTGTCAATTAAAAGCCAGGTCTCTTATAATGGCTGATATGAATCTGCTTTCATTTAATAAATCAAAAATCCCTTGATGCTGTTTTCAACACTCTTCTGGTTCGCTCATCTCAGGTATTATGATCCTATTTCAGTTTGTGCCAACTGCAGGTTTTAGTAACAATAGCTAATTGCTAATTAAAGAGTAGCTCCTTCACTTCAATCATGGTGGTCTCATTCACTAACTGACCACATCACAACACAAAGGAGAGTGCAGAGATTTCATTTAAAATTCAAAGAGAGTTTTTGAACTATCAGTATGCAGAGGAGACACCTTGACATTGACCTGAGGAGAATCAGGATGCATTGCTGGAAAAAACACAGAAGAATGAGCTGCTGTCAGCTGACATGCAGAGCGCAGCGAGCTGGAGGTACGACGAGGAACAAAATTAGCTTGGCTCTCCAGTCAAGCCTTTCTGAGTGGACTTACTGGTTTTTCAGTTGATATCTGAGATGAGATCATTAGATATTTGACTGGAGTGTATCTGGACATCAGATATCTGGTCAGGGTTTGAGGAAATACAAAATGTCTAAAGATGGGGAGAGGTGAGACGCTGTTCGCGACACAACATGGTTCATGCTGTAAACATGCAGTATGTCATTTCCGCCACTAGGGGTCATTCAATCAAAACAACAAAAACAAAAGACGTAGGTGGATGAAGATGGATGGATGGATGCTTTACAGATAGAACCTTTTCACCAGATTCAACAGATATCTACAACGGATGATGAACGCTGATAGCTGAACGCAGCTCTTCAATGTGCAGAGGGCTCACTATATTACAACAGGATTTCTTAAAACACTGAACTGTTCCTTTAACAACATTCTACTTCAAGTGTTTTTCGCCTGCTAAACTATTTCTCTCTCTGCTCTTCCTCCTCCCGCTCCTCCTCTCCGGGTGTTTCTCAGCCGCTTGTCTCCTTTCAGACTCCAGGTCAGTTGGACGCCGTCCTCTCTGACTGAATGGACTTTGTGTTGGTTGCTAGGAGAGACTTCATCAGGCTTCAACATGGTGACAAGGCCTTCAGTGTCTCACAGAGCCTCCCTCCCCCAGCCAGCCCTGAAGAGGGGAGAGCCTCTGGAGGTGACATGAATGAATGTTGTTTACTGCAGGATGAGAGCTGATCTGAGAAAAGATTTAATGAATGATTCTTTTCTCTGAAAGTGGATCCACTGGCAGATTAAAGGAACAGTTCAAAATTTTATGAGAATCACACGTTCAGATTGATTCCACTCACTCCACTCCATCCGGCAGCTGCTTAGCTTAGCTCAGCTTATTCATATGGCCTGTCTCTCCGGCTCTCCGTTCACATCGAAGGTGAGGTGATGATGCAGCTGTCACCTTCAGGCTGCCGTCATTTTATTGTCTGACAGAAAATTCGCAAATTTGCAGCCACATGAATCAGACTAAAGGCCACATGGTGGAGCCGGCAGACAGAACAAGTTCCAAAAAACCTTGTCTTCTTTTGAACTGCGTGAAGGGACAACCTGTTGACAGCTGATGTCAGGTCAGTTCTGCAGAGAATCAGCCTAATCACCACCAGGAGCAGGAGCAGAACTGACCTGAGGACAGTCTGACCTCTGCTGGACAAACAGCATCATCGCACCTCTGAGGTCACACGGCCGGCGCTCTGCGGGTCGACTCAGGCCTGCCAACAAAAATATCTGAAGAACACTGAAGCTGAAACTCCTGCAGATAAAACAAGACTCGTGTCCTTGAATTCGCACAAAAAAACGTTCTGTACTCGACTAGTTTGACCAAGAAATCGTCCGGTAAGTAACACAAAAGAAACAAAATACACAGAAAAACTATGTTGTCACCCAGAAAACAACGCTGAGACAAAGTGTCCTGTGGATGAGGCTAATTACTGAGTTTCAACATGTTTGTTTTAACTCCTCTCAGACTGAATTCATGATTAGAATGAACAGATCCCACATCATATCATCACATGGTGCACAGGGCAACCTGACCGCTTCATCAATCAGTTTCATTGATGAACAACCAACTGCACAAGCACAAAGGCTCCAGCTGAATATAACTGAATGTAACCCTCACACACACACACACACACACACACACACACACACACACACACACACGCTCAGCAGCTCGTTGTTGTTTCTGTATTTTTAGCAGCAGGATTTTCTCTGGTCTTCTTAATCTGCTGCTTAACCCTCTGATGATCCACAAACACACAAACCTGATCTGTTTTCTGGGTTTCTGGACATCACACCAGTGAAGGATCGGACTGATCCTGGAACTGTCAGGTTAACACTCGCACCTTAACGAGCAGCGTTACGTAAGCAGCTGAAACGCTCTGCTGCTATTTATTCTCTCAGAGCTGATTCAGTTACTCACACTTGAGTTCATGAACTAATTGTTCACTGAGAACCTGCTGACTGGATCTGAGCTCTGATTGGTCGAGAGCAGGCCGTCGCTCTGTTTGTAGGGAGACTGAGACAAACAAAATAGTTCAATTTTCCATCCATTCAGTGTTTTAATCACTTCCTGCTTTCTCAGTCTCGTCTGTGATGATGTTTTATTTGTAATGACATAACTTTATATTTAATGATTATATTCAGTGATTTGTGTCTGCGCTGACTGTCCTGCATTTTGCATTGCAGGCAGCTGAACACTTTGTTAAAATGAGAAACGTGATGAACAAAATGATGCCTTGCATGTCGGGGGGAGGACGTTTTGACTAACCAGCAGAGTTACCCCGACAGTTCGTCAAAAGTAATTTAATCCACAGGATTCACGGACGAGGTCGTCGTTCTCAGTAAGCCTGTAGATTTAAACTGCTCTGATGCAGCAACATGACATTACAGCCACACTGTTTGCCTCCCGTCCATCAGTGGATGCACATTCCTGCGTCAACCTGCTCACAACAAGGTCTGCGGATTATCTTGAGAAACCGGGTCACGGTTTCTGGGAAGAGACATTGCTTAAAGAGGCAGGCGTCTACAGGTGATATCTGCAAAACTATCTGGACGGATAAACGGCACCACGGGGAAGAGGAAACACGTCTGAACAAGTCCGTGGGACCTTTTGGATTCGGTTTTGCGCCTCTGCGCGGTCAGATAAAGATGGACGTCACCTCCCTGCTGGTGTCCACGTCTGGGCCTGTGCTCAGACCTGCTGCTGCTGACAGGAAGACTCCAGTAAAAATAGACTCATGAGTCCATATCAGCTACATGACCCTGCCTGTTGCCTCCGTCCATACACCCACCGCCCTCCTGTCAGCTGTTAGTCACCATGACAACAAACACACCCCAACACACCCACTCTGACAGGTGTGTCGCACCCCATAGCTCAAATATTTGTCGTCTTTCTCTGGTTAAGTTTAAACTCTGAGTGTGTTTGAGGAATCACATTCAACTCAGCTCAGCTTTGTGTCCATCTGAATAAAAACACACACTAAGTACATCGACTCAAGTACTGTAGTTAAAGACAAACTCGAGGTACTTGTACTTTACTTCTTCTCCTCCTCTACATATTAAAAGTAAATATTGTACTTTATGCGTCGCCACATTATTTGACAGATTTTCTTATAATCTGGTACAAAAAGGTTATTTTCCACCTCAGAGAAACCCACAGAGCCTTGTCTTTATTGACCTGCAACAGTTTAGCTACAGGACCCAGTTTCATCACGGTCAGGTGTGGTCACAGGTGTCTGACCACACCCATCACTGATGCTGGTTGACACCTTCAGCCAGAGAAACACACACCGACCGGCCCATCTGGGCTGGTTGGTGGTGCTGTCACAAAGACCACCAGAATGCTAATGCTAGCAGCCAGAGACAAACACGTGTATGTTTAACATGTTTCTGGCATCCTTGCAGCTCCTTTTGTTTGTTTTCCAGCTGCATTAGCTACTGCTAATGCTAGCAGTCCGGCTCCAAAGCAAGAAACAACCGCAAGAATCCCAGTTTGAGCGAGAAACTCTGATCTCAGTCCTGTGATCAAGTAAAACTCCTGGTCAAGTTGGCAGGTTTTACTCATTGATCTCATAGGAAGAAGCCAACTCAGTGTCAGGGAGGAGTGGAGTGGATGCCCTTCTGTTCACTCTGGTCCCACCTCGGTTTCTATCACTGGGGTTCTTGTTGTCTTGCAGTATTTCCACACACACTCCACTGTTCCCGGGAAAACAGATGCTCTTCCTGTTTTGGTTGCACAATGCAGGAAAGTGATTGTGTTTTTCTATTACATTACACTGTGCAATAAATCAATATTTATTTGATAAAGTTCAGCCAGTTTCCTCATTGTTTCTGTCAGTCTCTGTAATATTTACAGACACAATGACCTCCTGTTTGTCTGTGAACCAACTGCTCCTATCATTTAATTTCCCTCTTTGTAATTTAAAGTTGATCTCTGAGCTTTTTCATTCTGCTGCATTTTATCAACTCGCTATGAAATTTGACTTGAATGAAAATGTTGTTGTTAAGAAGCTAACATGCTAACATCACCTCATAGGCCTATTTGTGAACCAACATGACAACAGGAAAAACTGAAGCCATCACGAGAGAGAGAGAGAGAGAGAGAGACAGAAAGACAGAGACAGAAAGACAGACAGACAGATGAAAGATGAAAAGATGAAAGTGACATATTTTGTCATTGGAGGGAACTCACTCCAACGAAATTCGTGCTCTGCATTTAACCCACCCAAGTGACGTGCACACACACACAGCAAACCCGGGGCAGTGGGCGACCGCGTGCAGCGCCCGGGGAGCAGTGGGGGTTAGGTACCTTGCTCAAGGGTACCTCAGCCATGGACACCGGTACGGGGAATCGAACCAGCGATCCACCGGTTACGGGTCTGACACCCTAACCCTGTAAACACTCATCATAAGTTGTAATGTCAGCTACGAGCAGGTATTGCAGTTCTCTTTACATTCATCTACGTTAACGTATCTCCAATGCAAACACGTCTGGGTCAAGATCACACATTTACAGCAGCTGCATATAAGATGACCGAGTCCACGGCCAGAGCGAAACCAAACTCGTGTCGCTGATCTTTTCCTAAATCTAAGCACATAGTTTTGATGCACATGTACAAACAACAACTGTGTCTGTATCTTGTATGGAGAGAAGCCACACATACTTTGATTGTGCTTGTAGTATAATGACAATAACACTTCTGATTCTGCTAATTAGCTAATGTTAGCATGTTAAACATTATAGCTGCTACACATCAGCATGTTAGCATTTAGCATGTTAGCATTTTGCTCAAAGCAACACCTTGTCACAGTACAGCTTCACAGA